>NC_082716.1:99680472-99850472 GCF_030144855.1 Hypanus sabinus | reverse complement strand
GCACCATATCCCTACCATCCATATACCTATCCAAACTTGTCTTAAACATTGAAATCAAGCTTGCATTCACCCCTTCAACTGGCAGCTCGTTCCACACTCTCACCACCCTCTGAGAGAAGAAGTTTCCTCTCATGTTCCCCTTAAACATTCCACCTTTTACCCTTAACCCATGACCTCAGTGGAAAAAGCCTGCTTGCACTTACAATGTCTATACCCCTCATAATTTTATGTGCCTCTATCAAATCTCCTCTCACCTACATTCCAGGGAATAAAGTCCTAACCTATTCAGTCTTTCCTTATAACTCCAGACCTGGCAACATCCTTATACTTTTTCTCTCTTCTCTTTCATGTTCAGATTTATTTGCATATTTATTTTCACAAGTACAATGAAACTTGCAGTGAAATATTTGCATTAACAACCAACACACCCAAGGATGAGCTGGGGGCAGACCGCAAGTGTTGCCGCACATTCCGGTGTCAACAGAGCATGTGAACAACACTCAGCAGAACATTGCAGAACACAACAAAACGGAACATAGCAAGCAACAAGAGAACAGCAGCAAAATAAGTGTCATTCCTCCTTCTCAGCTGCGTACACAGTCACTCACACACAGACAGAGTGGCAACTAAGGACAGGGAACTCTCCAATACACCTCAACTTCTGGTGTCATCTGCAAACTATGGCGACACAGTAGCGTAGTGGTTAGCACAATGCTTTACAGTGCAGGTGACCTTGGCTCAACTCCCGCTGTTGCCTGTAAGAAATTTGTCCATTCTCCCTGTGAGTGAGTGCATTTCTGCTGGGTATTAAAGTTTCCGCTCACAATCCAAAGACATACTATTCGGTAAGTTAATTGGTCATTGTAAATTGTCCCGTGATTAGGCTAGGATTAAATCAGGGGATTGCTGGGTGGTGTAACTTGAAGGGTCAGAATGGCCTTACATGCCGTAAATATCTATCATAAATAAATAGATAGATAGATAATCAATTAATCAATCAATCAATCTCAGGGTATTCTCATCTGTACTGCTAATGGAAATTCTAAATAACAGGAGATCTAACATTGATCCCTGTGGCACACAATGGGTCACAGGCCTCCAATCTGAAAAATAAAGACTCCTCTGTTATCACCTTCTCACTTCATCCACCACACCTCACCTTCATCAGTGATTACCTTTACTACTCTCAATTGCTGGAACTACCCATATCCTGATCTGACTTGTCATTATACTATACAGTACCCTGCACTCTCTGCCTTTCACACCAAAACACATAATCTGGTTCATTAAACAACTTTACTAATCTAAAGACCAATAAGCAAAGAGAAATGGTAAATCAGCATTTTCTGCACCCACCACTAATGAACCTCCAGTCATTAATCTGTGCCTATGATGGGAGTCTGGTGTGATTGGTGGTGGACTCTGTCATTTAGTGTTATATCTCTGACCCCTAGTGGAAAGGAGGTACTGCTAGGCAAAGGAGGGAGCTAAGTAGAGCTGTCATTTTGCCGTGATGAAGTACCTTGTCAGTTCCTATTGAATACCTAAACCATTACTATAGAGCATCACTCTAGTTTTTTTGGTCCTTGGGAGACAATTGGAAAAAAAAAGTTTGAAATTAAGTTTGGTTCTCAATACACTACCAGCAGGAGACGTTTGGTGCATTAGAAAGAGCATCATTTTATTCTGTCTTTCGAAAGTAAAAATTCTGTTACTGCAGTGCCCTAGGAGAAGGTTACAGATTGTGTGGTACTGAAATGCTTGCCTGCTGTGTTAGCCAACATGCATGTGGCAACCAATCTTACCAAAGAAGGTAGATTTGTTGAATCCCTTTTTTTTAAAACTGATGAGCTATTTTGGTGCATGCAGAAATCAGTGTTATTTGGCTTGTTAACAAGATTCACTGTAAATCACTGACTGCCAATGAGATGCAGGGAGATGGTACATAAATGTGGTATTCTAATTCTTAAACATTGGAACAGTTGGCAGATTGGCATGGTGGCTGCATACTCAGCTCTGGAGAGGGACAAATGCAGAACCTTCTGGAGTAGGACATAATCATGCTGGCACTTCAGTAGTGTAAGGTGCTATCTGAAGTTGCACCTTTGAAAGGACACCACCATCACCGCCACCATCGCACCACCGGGTCCATGCTCTCTTCTTGCTGTTGCCACCCAGAAGGAGGTACAGGAGCCTCAGGACCCACACCACCAGGTTCAGGAACAATTCTAAACATGAGAAAGTCTGCAATTGCTTGAAATCCAAAACAATGCCCACAAAATGTTGGAGGAACTCAGCAGGTTAGTCAGTATCTATGGAAAGGAAAAAAAATAGTTGACATTTCAGGACAAGACCCTTCATCAGAACTGGAAAGGAAGAAGGAAGAGGCCAGTATTCTTGTCTATAGATGTTCTCCAGTGATTTAAGAAGATGACACACCACCCCAGCCCACCATCCTCACCCTTTCACAAGCAGTGGGAATGGGGCAATAATTGTTGGCCTGTACAGTGGTGGCAGTGACCATGTAAACAAAGCCAACAGCTTAGACAAGAGCTGAGAGGAAATTTCTCAAGAGAATTGGGGCATGTCTATGTGAAACATTGTCACAAGAAAGCAACATCCATCATCAGAGTCTCCCAACACCCAGAACATACTCTTCTCTCACTTCTACCATCAGGAAAAAGGTATAGGACCCTCAGAACCCACACCATTAGGTTCAGGATCAACTATTACCTCTCAATCACCAGGCTCTTGAACCAGAAGGGACAACTTCACTAACCCCAACAATGAAATATTCCCACAACCTGTGGACTCACTTTCAAGAATTCTTCATCTCGATATTTATTGCATATTTATGATTATTATTTTTGCTTGGTTTTTTGTTTCTTTGGATTTGCCATGAACGCTTGCATGAAATAAGTCTCAGTAATTGGTGATATATCCTGTATGTCCTTTGGTAATAAATTTTCTTTCCATATTGAACTTTGAATCTTTAGTTGAGATTTTAAGAGGAGGCCCCAGATACTTGGGCGGGTCTCAAGATGCTCATGGGACTATCTTTGCATCAGGACATTTCTGAAATTTTGCAAACATTAATACCTCAACAAAACTGCTAAAGCAAGATAACTTGAAGTGCACAAACTAGTCGTGGTATTTTCTCCATTGTTAAAATGGACACATATCTAAAGCTTTTCCAGTGGGTGTAAGATGAGCTCATGAAAGGAGTTTCTCATTTTGAGTCATTTCTGCTTTACCATTCAAAAAGCTGGAATTCATAAACTGAAAAACTGATGAACAGTTGAAACAAGGATTTTTTTTCTCCAAATGAGCATTTTTTTGTGGCAAAAAAAGTATTGAAACAATAACAGCAGGCAGTTTAAGATAAGAGAAAAGACTAACAGATTGTTTGTTTAAAAAACAGAAGGAAGCTCACAGCAAGCTAAGAATATCTTTAGTGTTAGAATGAGTCTCACTAAGGTTTGGTTTGATTTCCCAACTGAAAAGGTGGTTTATAATGAGAGGAGATTGTTCTCACCAAACTCAACATATCTTTGGGATCTTTGGTAGATGAATTGCTGCACAGACATGACAATTAGCAGATCTCAGTGGAAGGTGTAACCTTCAGTATCGCTGGAAGATGAAAGTGAAAGGGTTGGTGTGATGGTGAGTGCTTGGTTAACACACTCCATGTACTTACACATTGATACCCATAAACACCAGCACTGCCTTGCCATTGCACTGAGTGTGCACACCTCAATGTCTTCCGCTCAGTATAGTTTCCTGAAGATCTTGTGTTGTGGTGCTTTCCATCAGAACATAACAACATCAGATATAGGAGCAGAGTTACATTATTTGGCCCATTAAGTCTGCTCCATGATTTCATCATGGCAGATCCATTTTCCCTCTCAGCACCAAACTTCTCCCTTCTCCCTGCATCCCTTCTTGCCCTGTCTAATCAAGAATCTACTGACGAATGCCTGAAACATACTAGACCTTCATGGCAGCCTGTGACAATGAATTCCACAGACTCACCTCTTCCCGGCTCACACTCCCACTACACATGGCAGGATTTATTTATGTTTATTATTTATTGTAAACCTGCACTGATTTTTGTGCACTTAATGCAGTCCAGTGTAGGTCTGTAGTGTAGTGTAGCTTTCTCTGTGTTTTTTTTTATTACGTAGTTCAGTCTAGTTTTTGTACTGTGTCATGTAAACCAGGGTCCTAAAAAACGTTGTCTCATTTTTACTAAGCACTATACCAGCAGTTATGGTCAAAATGACAGTAAAAAAGTTGACTTGAAGGATTTAGTAATGGGCGATGTGTAAATGTGAATATTTTGACTGTATACTGTATTTAAGATAGATACTTCTCTTTATTTTGAAATGTGATTGTAACTACATCATGGAGTGCAACATATTCTAATTTATCTGTAGTCTTGTTAAAGGCAAGATCTGGTACCTAAGAAAACAGGGTGGCTTGCTTGCAATAGGCACACAGAGAGATTGAGCTGCCAGGAGTTCCAACTGGCCATGATATGTACTGTAATCGTGTTTATCCAGTAGATATCCTTTTGTAAATAGTGACGGTTTTATTTTCACTATTTTCACTAATGTTTAAAAAGTTTGATTTTGTTTACCAACGTATAAACACCATTACACAAAAGTAAGAAGTGACTCCAGCCATTATTTTTCTTCAGTCAAAACCCACGTATGCAACAGTTGTATAGGGTTCTGATTTACCCCACACTGAGAAGGGTTCCTGTACCTGGACTACAGAGGGGAGGAGTCCTTCTGTTCTGTACTGAGACTATAGAGGGGAGGGGTCCCTCTGTTCTGTACTGAGACTACAGAGGGGAGGGGTCCCTCTGTTCTGTACTGAGACCATAGAGGGGAGGGGTCCCTCTGTTCTGTACTGAGACTACAGAGGGGAGGGGTCCCTTTGTTCTGTACTGAGACTATAGAGGGGAGGGGTCCCTCTGTTCTGTACTGAGACTGCAGAGGGGAGGGGTCCCTCTGTTCTGTACTGAGACTATAGGGGGGAGGGGTCCCTCTGTTCTATACTGAGACCATAGAGGGGAGGGGTCCCTCTGTTCTGTACTGAGACTATAGAGGGGAGGGGTCCCTCTGTTCTGTACTGAGATTATAGAGGGGAGGGGTCCCTCTGTTCTGTACTGAGACTACAAAGGGGAGGGGTCCCTCTGTTCTGTACTGAGACTACAGAGGGGAGGGGTCCCTCTGTTCTGTACTGAGACTATAGAGGTCCCTCTGTTCTGTACTGAGATTATAGAGGGGAGGGGTCCCTCTGTTCTGTACTGAGACTACAGAGGGGACGGGTCCCTCTGTTCTGTACTGAGATTACAGAGGGGAGGGGTCCCTCTACTGAGATTATAGAGGGGAGGGGTCCCTCAGTTCTGTACTGAGACCATAGGGGGAGGGGTCCCTCTGTTCTGTACTGAGACTACAGAGGAGACAGGTCCCTCTGTTCTGTACTGAGACTACAGAGGGGAGGGGTCCCTCTGTTCTGTATTGAGATTACAGAGGGGAGGGGTCCCTCTGTTCTGTACTGAGATTATAGAGGGGAGGGGTCCCTCAGTTCTGTACTGAGACCATAGGGGGAGGGGTCCCTCTGAGACTACAGAGGGGAGGGGTCCCTCTGTTCTGTACTGAGACTACAGAGGGGACAGGTCCCTCTGTTCTGTACTGAGACTACAGAGGGGACAGGTCCCTCTGTTCTGTACTGAGACTACAGAGGGATGGTCCTTTGGTTCTATACTGAAACTTCAGAGGGACTGCCCCCACACTTGCAAAATCTGTCTATTTGCTTCACATTTGTCGTTGACTGTGTTTGCTCCAGTCTTTGATTGGCCGTTGATACTCAGGTTGGAAAAGATAAATGTGGATAACTGGGTCAGCCTGTAAACAGATAGCAGGAGTTAAGGAGGAGGAGGAACGTTTATTAAACAGCTGGAAGTCCGATCTATCCTCCAGCAAATATTGGGGAATGCAACATGCAACTGGCATCCCCAGTGATGCCTTCGCTGTTGCTTTGTGCATAAGCAATTTAAGTAAATTGAAGGCAGGGACTTATTGACAGCAATTATATTTCTCATCAGTGTTTGATTTGCATAATATTTTCATCCTGTATCTGGGCAAGTTTCTATATTTATTTATCTGTTGAGATACATTGTTGGAAAAGGCTTTTCTGGCCCTCTGAGCTGTGCTGCCCAGCGAGCCCTGATTTTATCCTATAGTAATTATGGGACAATTTACCAATTAACCTATCAGCCAGTACAAGGAACTTTGGACTGTGCAAGGAAAGCATGAGAACCCATGTGGTCATGGGTTGAATGTACAAATCACTTACAGACAGCAGTGAGGATTAAACCCTGTTCGCCTGCACTGTAAAGCATGGCGCTAACCACTATACTGCCATACCATCCCATTTGTTATGGCCTCAGCCCACCCATACTTGGGTTTCCTTCGCTCCTCCTTGCTTCCTGGGATGAACCAACATGGTGCCAACTCCTCAGTTCCGTTAAAACAGACCATTTCCTGCTTTTGTCCTGTTGGTACTGAGCTCAGTTGCTGTTGTTGTGCAGGAGTTAGCTGTCTCCTACTCTCTGGTCATTTCTCTGAAGGTCTAGAATTACTGACCCCTTATATGAGAGTATAAACCCTGGACCTAGACACCCAGTCAGAGCAAAGGAATTCCACATTTTCTTAAAGTTCAAAGTTCAACGTAAATTTCATCATTAAAGTACATATACGTCACCATATACAACCTTGAGATTTATTTTCTTACAACCATACTCAGTAAATGCATATAATAGTAACTATAACAGGATCAATGGATGATCAGCCAGAATGCAGAAGAAAGTAAACTGTGCACATGCAAATAGAAATAAATAATGAGATCATGAGATCAAGAGCCCTTAAAAGAAGATCATTGGATGTGGGAACCTCAAGTGAGTGTATTTATCCCCTCATGTCCAAGGGCCTGATGGTTGAGGGGTAGTAAATGTTCTTGAACCTGTATGCATCTCATTCTTCGAAATTCTGCAGAATATTTCTGCACATAACACACACATCCAGCTCACTGGTGAATCATCCTTGCACGCTTATTGCAAATCCATCCTTCCTTAGTCAGAAGCCTAAGCTGCTTCATTCTTATGAATAAAGGCGCTCAACTTGGATTTGAATTCTTTTGCAATAAAGACCAATGTACCATTTGCCTTTGTAACTGAATGATTTATTACACAAACTTTCAGTGATCTGTGTGCAAGGACACACAGTTCTCTCTGAACACCAACACCTCTTGATCTCTCATTAATTAACAGCTCTCTGCCTTTTTATTTTTTCTACCAAAATGGATAATAGTTTCCCTTATTATATTCCATCTGCCATGTCTTCACTGTTGGTGGCAGGGTGGAGATAAGTCTCTACCAGAGATGTAAGGCATTCTTTCCCTCCACTAGCCTAGAGGCCACCCTTGGGCAAGGTGTAGAACCTTCGTAGCCCCCTGATCAGAGTCACGTGAAGCCATGGGAGCAGGTGGTGGATGGCCATATACGCAACTGGTGCATATCACAAATCCTTGTATGCAACCACTAACACCAGGCACATAATCTCTGAAGAGCAGTGGTAATGGCCGGGGTCTCCAGTTTTGTAAAGGCACTACCCAGAAGAAAGCAATGACAAGCTACTTCTGTAGGAAAATGGGTCAAGAAGAATTATGGTCATGGAAAGACCATGATCAGCAATGTCCTATGACACAACACAAAATGGTGATGATGATAAAGATCAATTTAACCCTTCCCTCCTACATAGTCCTCAATTTTTCCATCATCCATGTGCCTATCTGCGAATTTCTTAAATGTCTGTTATGTATCATAAAGACCGTGATCACCAATGCACATAATGGTGAAGATGATGATGGTGATGTTTTCACCATTCATAAACTCACTATCTACCCTTGAAGCCTCACTGCATCAACACAGCACACACTGCCGCTCAGCTTTGTATCAGCAGTGAACTTGGATAGATTATATTTCAGCAACACACACAAACTGCTGGAGCAACATAGCAGGGCAGGCAGCAACAATCCAGAGGAATAAACAGACAATGTTTTGGGCTAAGATTCTTCATCTGGACTAATGAGTTCAGCTCCCCCAGCATTTTGTATGTGTTCCTCGGAATTTCCAGCATCTGCAGAGCCTCTTGTGTATAGACGTTGTACTTAATCCTTCCATGGATATCACTGATAGAACTATAAGCAGCAGAGTCTTAGTATTTTTCACCGGCTCCCTTTGGAGTCGTTACCCACCCCCCACCCCCGAGGGGCTGCTAGTTCGAGTCACTGCCCGACGCTCTTGGCAATGTTATTGAAATTCTCAGATTTATGGATTGGACTGCATTTAATATTGGACTTTATTAGTTCTCTTTTTTCTGTGTGTTCTTGCTCATTCTTTCTTGTTGCCAATTGGTGAACTGGGGGCTTTGGGGTTTGAGGTTCTTATTATTGCTCTCCATGTGGGTGATCTGTTAGTTTGTGCAAGGAAGGGGTTGGGGGGTGGAGTTTGTGGTTTGAACATTATTGTTTCTTTTTCTTTTCATGCAGAGGGGCATTGATGTCTTTCAACTACCTCTATGATTTTTTGTATTTTATGGCTGTCTGGAGAAGACAAGTTTCAGTGTTATATTCTACATACATACTTAGATAACAAAATGAACTTATGAACCCTTTAGACATCCTCCCAATCCAAAGATGGCCCATTTATTTCCAGTCTTGTTTCTTGCCTTTTAACCATTCCTCAATCTATTGAGTTTCTATTGCAGTTAGCATTCATTCTGAGAGCACGAGCAAAGATATAGTGCTGAGACTTCATAAGGCATTAGTAAGATCACATGCAGTTGTGAGCAGTTTTGGGCCCCTTATCTAAAAAGGGAGTTGCTGGCATTGGAGAAGGTCCAGAAGAGGTTTACAAAAATGATCCTGGGAATCACTGGATTTAACATATGAGGTATGTTTGATGGCTCCGGGTCTTTACTCTCTTGGCTTTAGAAGAATGAGGGGGGAGCTCATTGAAAGGCAAGACAATGGGATTGAATGGGATAATAAGTTAGTCATGATGGAATTGCAGAGCCAGCTCGATGCGTTCAATGTCATTGCTCTGCTCTTATATCATATGGTCTTATGATCTTATAGTCCCATAGAGAAAAATAAAATAACTCAGTAGTGATTTGTTTAATGGTTAAAATCTAAGGTAACTAGCTGTGTTAACCTAACCTAAGTAATGGAGGGTTCCCACTTCTAGACTTAGTTTATAAACACTGAAATTATTGAGTTATAACCCTTGGTTTATTGGCCAAACAAGTGAAGTGACCCCAGGAGGGATGCCACAACTTAATCTTAATGTTTTGAGTCTAAATAAAAATAAATTACTTAAAAAAGAATCTTCAAACTATAACTTGTTACAAGGATTTACCCATTAGTAATAATGATCAGAGGCACAGAGAGAATCTGAAGTTACTAACACGTACATTTATTATCTCAATGGAAGTACACTTAAATTTACACACCGAATATTTGTGTGCACACCCACTACGTCTTCCTGACCCTCCATGAACAGTCAAAGAATAGAAAAGGTAATCCCAGTAAAAGGAGTCTATGTGTTCCGCATGGTGCCACTCCAATCTCATGTACACCACATCCACAGTGGTTGCTCTCTGATTGTTAGAGAGTTGTTGCTATTTTTGCAAAGTGTCTGCTACTATATTCATTTTTTACCAGTTCACAAGCTGCATTTCAGTGTTATTGGTGACTGATGTATAATGCCTTCTTACTGGCTGTGGGCCAAAATTGACACAACTTCATGCCCTAGGTGAGTTTTATTCTCTTCAACTCTGATTCAAATTTGTTAAACCAGGTCACTCAGACACTGAACCAAGTTAGCAAGATTACCTCTGCAAACCTCTCACTGTATACAATACACAGCTTATTTGAAAATGATCTTAGGTTTAGCAGGTCAATAGCAAAATTCCTTGTGTCCATATTCAAATACACTGATTATATTAAAAGACCATAAGACAATAAGACATAGGAGCGGAATAACTCCATTTGGCCCATCGAGTCTGCTCTGCCATTCAATCTCCCCATAACCTTTGATGCTGTATCTAATCAAGAATTTATCAATCTCTGCCTTAAACACACGCAACAATCTGGCCTCCACAGCTGCCTGTGGGCACAATTTCCATAAATTTACTAGCTAAATAAATTTCTCTGCATCTCTGTTTTAAATGGATGTCCCTCTATCCTGTGGCTGTGCCGTTTTGTCCTAGATTCCCCCACCATGGGAAACATCCTTTTCCACACCTACTCTGTCTAGTCTTTCAACATTTGAAACGTTTTAATGAGATCCCCCCTCATTCTTCAAAATTCTAGTAAGCACAGTACCAGAACCATCAACCGTCCCTCGTATGATAACCCTTTCATTCCCGGAATCATCCTTGTGAGCCTCCTCTGAACCCTCTCCAATGGCAGCACATCATTTCTAAGATGAGGAGCCCAAAACTGTTCACAATACTCAAGGTGAGGCCTCATCCATGCTTTATAAACCCTCAGCATCACATTCCTGCTCTTGCATTCTAGACCTCTTGAAATGAATACAAACTTCATTTGCCTTCTTCACATCAGTACATCCTGCAAGTTAACCTTTTGCTGTGTTCTGCACAAGGACTCTCAAGTCCTATCAATCAGCCACTGCTCTAAACATGCCAGTAACTTCCCTGTAATACCATGGGCTCTTAAGTTGGCAATCAGCCTCATGTGTGGCACCTTGCCAAAGGCCTTCTCTATGTCCAAATGTATAACATCTACTGCATCTCCTTATTACCCCAGAGCAAGAAACAATTCTCAAACAGGTCACAAGATGGAGATAACAGAGCTGCTTCATGAAATGGCCATCTCTATTTCCTACAAGTGCATGATAAGAACAAAAACCACTTGGTTTGTCTAATTCCATTGTCCTTGATTCATTCAAATTAATTGATTTGTAGACTGTAGTTCTTTCTATAAAACTAACTGGATTCAGTAGGGGTTTGGCCAATAAATATAGTCTCACTAAGAGTTCCCATATCCCAAGGAGGAGCTGTTATTAGTGTTGAAGCTCAGAGAGGTGTCTTCTAGTACTTACAGTGGTTTCTGCGAGATACTAAGTGGTCACATATTCAGCTTAGCCTGTTTAATCAAATCCATTGTATCAATGGACACTAATAAACTATTTATATTCCAGGATCAGAGTATTGTTGTCCTCAAGAAAGAAGTGGTGAGCTGCTCTCTTTTGATATGTTGTGGCTCTGGTGAAAGCACACCAACATGCCACTGAAGAGTGATTTCCTCGATTTAGATATTAGAACATAGGAGCAGAAATAGGCCATTTGGCCCATCAATCAAGCTATCACCAGAGCTACAATATTTCATTATGGCTAATTCATTTCCCTCTCAGCCCCAATCTCCCCACCTTCTCCCTGTATCCTTTCATGCCCAGACTACTGAAGAGTCTATCAACCTCAGTCTTAAATACATCGAAGGAATGGCCTCCAAAGCCACCTGCGGCAATGAATTCCACAAAATTCACCACTTTCTGGCTGAAAACTTTCCTCCTCATCTCCATTCTAAAAGGATGCCATTCAATTCTGAGGCTGTGCCCTCTGGTTCTAGACTCTCCCAACACAGGAAACATCCTCTCGACATTCGATTCAAAGAGATAGCTACTCATTCTAATGAGTGCAGGTCCAGAGCTATCAAATACTCCTCATATGATAAGTGTTAAAATCCTAGAATTATTTCCACGAATGTCCTTTGAACCTTCTCCAATGTCAGTGTATTGTTTCTATGATGCAGGTCCTAAAATTTCTCTCAAAATTCCAAGTGAGGTCTCATTACTACCATATAAAGCCTGAACATTATGTCTTTGCTCTTATATTCTAGTCCTAATGAAATGAATGCCTTCCTCACCAGCAATTCAACCTGCAAATAACTCTTTAGAGAATTCTGCACAAGGATTGAGACACTTGCGTTGAAGCAACGCTAAAATGTTCCCAAATTGGATCAGTATGACTGTTGTAGGTGAATCTGCAAGTAGTGTTCCTGTGCAGCTGCTGCCCTCTCCTTGATGATCGCAGCATGAGGTGGTTGGATGCAGTCAAGGTCATCTAGATTACAGTTGGGAATGAAACACAGAAAGTTGAAGTTGGAGACAGGGTGAAGACGTAGAGCAATGGATGTGTTTCAGGTACCCCTGCCTGTTCTGGATAGTGTAGAACTGTTACAGCTCTGCTTATACTGAGAGGTCCATCACATCCACAGAGTTCCATCACATTCAGAGAAGTCCATCACAGTTCCAGAGTGGTCAAGAGAGCTTATCAAGAGAGCTCCATCACACAGAGAGGATCATTACACTTATCCGGAGAGGTCCATCATACCTACCCAGACAGGTTCCTCAGATCCAGAGACACCAATTACACTCATCCAGAGTGGTCCATAACACTTAACCAGAGAAGTCCATCATGCTTATCAAGGGTACTCCATCTCACTTATCCAGAGCTGTCCTCAAAGTTAACCCGAAAGGTCCATTATTCTTATCCAGTGAGGGCCATAACACCTCTCCAGAGAGGTGCATCACAATTCACCAGAGAGGCACCTCACACATGCAGAAAGATCCATCATATTCAGAGATATCTATCACACGTATCCAGAGATGTCATTCACCAATCCAGAGAGGTTCATATCATTAGAGGTTCATCACTCTTATCCAGAGGAGTCTGTCACACGTATAAAGAGATATCCAACACATTCACCCAGTGAGAATCATCCTACATCCAGAGAGGACCACACATATTCTGTGAGGTTATCCAGACATCTCCAGAGAGGTCTATTACACTTATCCAGAAAGCTCCGTCACATCCAGAGAGATACATCACATGTATCAAGAGGGGTAGATCACAAATTCAGAGAAAGCCATCACAATTATCCAGAGATGTTCACAGAGTTATTCTGAAAGGTCTATTGCACTTATTTAAAGAAATCCATCACACTTACAAAGACAGGTCCAACACAGTTATCCAGAGAGCTCCATCACACTTTTTGAAAGATGACAATCACACAGATCCAGAGAGGTCCATTGCACTTTTCCAGAGAGGTCCATGGGAGTTATCCTGAGCAGACCATCACATTTATCCAGAAAGGATCATAACTCCTCTCCAGAGAGGTCCATCACAATTCTCTAGAGAGATGCACACCTATCCAGAGATGCCCGTTGCACTTGTCGGATGAGGTCCATCATGTCTATCCAGAGAGAACCTTCTCACAACTCCAGAGGTGTCCATCAAACTTATCCAGAGGAGTTCCTCACACATACACAAAAAGTTACATCACATCCAGCGGGATAACTCACATGTATCCAGAGATGTCGATCACAAATCCAGAGAGGTCAATCACACTTATGCACAGAGGTCCAGCACACTTATCTAGAGAGGTCCACAAAGTTATCCTGAAAGGTCCATTATACTTATCTAGATAGGTCCAACTCACCTATGCTTAGAGATTCAACACCTTTATCCAAAAAGGGCCATAACACCTCTCCAGAGAGGAGCATCACACATATCCACAGTGGTCCATCACACTTGCCCAGAGAGGATTGTCATGCTTTTCCAGATAGTCCAGAGACGTCCACCACACTTACCTAGAGAGGTACCTCACACTTATACAGAAAGCTCCATCACATCCAGAGAGATCCATCACATGTCTCCAGAGAGGTAGATCACCAATCCAGAGAGAGAGAGAGAGAGAGAGATCACACTTATCCATAGAAGTTTATCACCCTTATCCAGATTGTTCCAACACACTTATCCAGACAGATCCATCAAACTTCCCGAAAGGTCCAGCACACTGATCCGATGAGATGGACCACACTTATTCAGAGGGGTCATCCACACATCCAGAGAGGTGAATCATGCTTATCCAGAGAGTTCCATCAAAATTATCCAGAGAATTCCATCATTCTTCTCCAGAGAGGGCCAATACAGTGTTGCAGAGAGATGAATCACACTTATGCAGTGAGATCCATCATACATCAAAAGAGGTGCATCACACTTATCCAGAGAGGTCCATCACACATCCAGAGGGTTCTATCACACATCTAGAGAGGTCCATCACACTGCTCCATAGAGGTCAATCACATTTATCCAGGGGGGTCCTTACAAATTCACAGAGGTCCATCACACTTCTCCAGAGACTTCTATCCCACTTCTCTAAAGAAGGCCATCTCCCATTCAGAGAGATCCATCACACAGCTCCAATTGGGTGGAGCACATCTATCCAGGGAGGTCCTTGAAAGAGGTCAATCACTCTTATTCAAAGAGATCCATCACATTTATCCAAAGAAATCAATCACACATATCCAGAGAGGTTCATCACACATCCAAAGTGATCCATCACACTTATTCAAAATGGTCTATCACACTCATGCAGTGATGCCTATCACGTGTCCAGAGAGTTCCATCACACTTATACAGACTGTTCCATCACATCCAGAGGGGCCCTCATAGTTATACAGAGTGGTCCATCACAAATAACTAGTTTCATCACACGTATTCCAGGGTCCATCACATATATCAGGGAGGTTCATCACCATAATGCAGAAAAGTCCATCATATGTATTTGGCAGGTACTTACCCAGGGAGGTTCATCACACTTATTGAGAGAATTCCATCAGCCATAGCCTGAGAGGTCCATCACATCCAGAGAGATACAACACACTAGCTCAGAGAAATCCATCACAGCTATCCAGAGAGGTCCATTGGACTTATCCAGAGACGTCTGTCACCCCTATTTAGAGAGATCCATCATATTTATCCAGAAAGATCAAAATCACATCTAGAGGGGACCATCATATATATGCAAGAAGGTCCGCCACACTTATCCAGAGAAGTCAGGCACATTTATCCAGAAAGGTCCATCATGTCCAGAGAGTTCAAACACAATTATCGAGAGAAATCCATCACACATATGCAGGAAGGTCCATCTCACTTATTCAGAGAGTTCAAACACACTTATCGAGAGAAATCCATCACACATATGCAGGAATGTCCATCTCACTTATTCAGAGAGTTCAAACACACTTATCGAGAGAAATCCATCATACATATGCAGGAATGTCCATCTCACTTATTCAGAGAGTTCAAACACACTTATTGAGAGAAATCCATCACACATATGCAGAAAGGATCATCACACCTATCCAGAGACTTCCATGACACATATCCAGGGAGTTCTGTCACACTTATCCAGGGGAATCCATCACACTTACCAGAAAGGTACATGGCTCTTATCCAGAGAAGACCAGCACACCTATCAAGAGAGATCAATCACACTGATCCACCACATCTAGAGAGGTCCATCATACTAATCCAGAGAGGTTTATCGCCCTTATTCACAGATTTTCCTCATATTTATCCAGAGAGGTCCAAAACATATATCCAGAGAGGAACATTGAACATACCCACGAAGGTCCAGAGAGGTCAGTCACACCTATCCAGAAAAGTCCTTCATTCTTATCCAGAGAAGTTCAACACACTTATCCAGAAATGTCTAGGATACTTATCGAGACAGGTCCATCATATCCAAAGATGTCCACCACACCTATCGAGAAAGATCAATCACACTTATCCAAAGATATCCATCACATATCCAGAAATATCCAGGATATTTATCCAGACAGGTCCATTACATACAGAAAAGTTTACCACACTTAGCCAGAGAGATCCATCACAGTACGAGAGACTCCATCAGGCTTATCCATAAAGGTCCATCACATCCAGAGAGGTCCATCACACGTATCCACCATGCTTTATCGCCCTTATTCAGAGAGATCCAACACATTTATCCAGAGTTCCAAAAACTTATCCAGAGAATTTCATTGCACTTATACAGTGAAGTCAATCACACTTATCCAGAGATCTATCAAACTTATTCAGAGCAACCCATCACACATATCCAGTGAGTTACATCACATCCAGAGAAATCCATCATATGTATCCAAAAAGAACCAACATATTTATGCAGAAACGTCCATCTTACTTATCCAGAGAGATCCATCATATTTATCGAAAAAGGACCATTACACTTATCCAGAGAAGTCTATCGCTCTTGTCATTACATCCAGAGAGATCCATCACACATATCCAAAGGAATGCATCACACTTATCCAGGGAGGTCCATCAAAATTCTAAACATTCATTACACTAAATCAGAGAGATCTATCACTGTGATCCAGACAGGTCCAAACACACATTTCCAGAATCATCCATCACACTTATCCAAAGAGGTCCCATGCCATTAATCAGAGAGATCCATCACATTTATCGTGAGAAGTCTATTTCACTTATCCACAGAGATCCATTAAAAATATGCAGTGAAATGCATCAAAGTTATCCAGAAAGGTCCATCACACTTACCCAGAGATGATCATCACACATCCATTAGGTCCATCACATCCAGAGAGATCCATCACACGTATGCGGTGAAATCCATCTCACTAATCCATAGATGTCTATCACAGCTATCCAGAAGGGTCCTTCACACTCTTCCAGAGATCACCATTATGTACAGAGAGATCTATCACACCTATCCAGAGAAGTCCATCACATCTAGAGAGATTCTTCACATTGATGCGTAGAGAAACATCACACTTATCCAGAAAGGTCCATCAGAAGTATTCTACAAAATCTATCACACGTATCACGGGAAGTCAGTCGTATCACACGTATCACGAGAGAAGTCAGTCACGCATACGCAGTGAAATCCATCACACTGATCCAGTGAGGTCTATCACACTCTTCCGGACCATCACATGCAATGCTGACTGGGGACAGATTCATCCTCACAGGATTCCATGCAGGAAATGTGGCTGCAGCTCAGGGATACAAGTGTGTTTAAAGAAACGGGGTTTTAAACTCCCAGTACCGACTATCTTGCTGGCAAATGTGCAATCTCAGAGCTAGAGGGCTGAATCAGAGGGACATTAGGACACATGCGTCCTTTGTTTCACAGAATCCTGGATAACCCCTTCCGTACCGGATGCAGCGATTCAGATTCAGGTTTTACTATACACTGTCAGGATAGATCTATAGAGTCTCTCAGAAGCAGAGGTGGAGGAGTATTCCTCATGATCAACTCTTCTTGGTGCACAAATATATCAGTGCTGTCTCAATTCTGCTCACCAGACCTGGAATATCTAGCAGTTAAGTGCCATCCTTTTTACCTACACGGGAGATTCCTGGGATCATTTTGGCAGCGGTATACTTTCCACCGCAGGCCAATATCAATCAGGCTTTAGATAATCTGAGCAATGGGATCAACATGCACAAAACAGTGCACCCTAACACCTTCACCATTGTTTTGGGAGATTTTAACCAGGCCAGTCTGATAAAATCACTGAACAATTACCATCAAAAGATCACTTGCAGTACTAGAGGAAACAACACACTGGATCATTGTCACACCACCATCAAGAATGCCTAAAGTGCTATTCCATGCCCTCGCTTCGGGAAGTCTGATCTCCTGTCTGTACTTCTACTCCCTGAGTATAGGCAGAGACTGAAGACTTCAGCGCCAGTAGTGAGGACCAAGAAGGTGTGGACAAGGGAAGCACAGGAGCACCTACAGGACAGCTTTGAATCGGTGGACTGGACTGTATTCAGGGATTCATCTTCAAACCTGGATGAGTATGCTGCATTTGTTACCGACTTCATTAAGACCTGTGTGGATGACAGTGTGCCTACGTACGTTCCCAAACCAAAAGCTGTAAATGAACCAGGAGATATGTCATCTGCTGAAGGCTAGATCTGTGGCATTCAAGTCTGGCAACCCAGACCTGTACCAGAAAATTAGGTATAATTTGCGAAGGGCTATTTCAACAGTGAAGAGACAATTTCGAATGAAGTTGGAGGTGACATCGGATGTACAACAACTCTGGCAGGGTCTGCAAGACATTACTTCCTACAAAGCAAAACCCAATAGCATGAATGGCAGTGATGTCTCACTACCAGACGAACTTACCACCTTCTATGTCCGCTTTGAAAGGGAGAATGTAACTACAGCTGTGAGTGAGTGAGCCAGTGAAGGAGTGATTTGATGCTTTGACGCGAGAGATTCTGGCAGTTTTGGCAGTTGGACTGTGCAATCAAGTCAATCAAGATTTGAATAGCTCAGACTCAGCAGAAAGCAGCTGATTGGGCAATCGAAGTTAAGTGATCAAGCAGTTTGAAAAACTCAAACAAATGAATAGAGGGTTACCTCAAGTGGTGTGGCCTGTGGAAAGTGGCCAGTGTGTGGGTGGGCCAGCCAGCGGGCCAGTGAAGGAGTGGAGATTTGAGGCTTTAACGAGAAGAGGCAGAGGACGATCTTCACTCCAAGTGAGGTAAGGCTGGGTAAGTTCCTTTCAAAGGAGAAAGTTTCAAAAGTTGAGGCAAGTATTGGGTAGGTCATGGCAGCTGAGATTGGCCCTGTGGTTTGTTCATCCTGCAGCATGTGGGAAATCAGGGATACTTCCAGTGTCCCCTGATGACTATGTGTGCAGGAAGTGTGTCCAACTGCAGCTTCTGACAGACCGCATTGAGCGTCTGGAGCTGCGATTGGATTCATACTGGAGCATCCGCGATGCTGAGAAAGTCGTGAATAGCATGTTCAGTGAGTTGGCCACACCTCAGGTAAAGGCTACACAGGCAGAAAGGGAAGGGGTGGCCACTAGACAGCACAACAGTAGGCAGGTAGTGCAGGAGTCCCCTGAGGTCATCTCCCTCCTAAACAGATATACTGTTTTGGATACTGTTGGGGGAGATGTCTCATCAGGGGAAGGCAGCAGCAGCTGAGTTCATTGCACCATGGGTAGCTCTGTGGCACAGGAGGGAAGGAAAAGGAGTGGGAGAGCTATAGTGATAGGGGATTCGATTGTAAGGGGAATAGATAGGCATTTCTGCAGCCGCAAACGAGACTCCAGGATGCTATGTTGCCTACCTGGTGCAAGAGTCAAGGATATCTCTGAGCGGCTGCAGGACATTCTGGAATGGGAAGGTGAACAGCCAGTGGTCGTGGTGCACCTAGGTACCAACGATATAGGTAAAAAAATGGGATGAGGTCCTACAAGGTGAATTTAGGGAGTTAGGATATAAACTAAAAAGTAGGACCACAAAGGTAATAATCTCTGGATTACTACCAGTGTCAAGTGCTAGTCAGAGTAGAAATAGAAGGATATTTCAGATGAATATGTGGCTTGAAGAATGGTGCAAGGTGGAGGGATTCAAACTTCTGGGGCATTGGAACCAGTTCTGGGGGAGGTGGGACCAGTATAAACAGGACGGTCTGTACCTGGGCTGGACTGGAACCAATGTCCTAGGGGGAGTGTTTGCTACTGCTGTTCAGGAAGCTTTAAACTAATGCAGCAGGGGGATGGGAACAAGTGCAGAAAGACAGAGGGGTGTAAAATGAGGGTAGAAGCAAAAAGTAGTAAGGTGAAAAGTAAAAGTGGCAGGCAGGCAAATCCAGGGCAAAAAGCAAGAAGGGCCACTTTTCAACATAATTGTATAAGGGCTAAGAATGTTGTAAAAACAAACCTGAAGGCTTTGTGTGTCAATGCGAGGAGCATTCTTAACAAGGTGGATGAATTGAATGTGAAGATAATTATTAATGAATATGATATAGTTGGGATCACAGAGACATGGCTCCAGGGTGACCAAGGATGGGAGCTCAACATCCAGGGATATTCAATATTCAGGAGGGATAGACAGGAAAGAAATTGGAGGTGGGGTAGCATTGCTGGTTAGAGAGGAGATTAACGCATCAGAAAGGAAGGACATTAGCCTGGAGGATGTGGAATCGATATGGGTAGAGCTGCATAACACTAAAGGGCAGAAAATGCTGGTGGAATTTGTGTACAGGCCACCTAACAGTAGTAGTGAGGTTGGGGATGGCATTAAATGGGAAATTAGAAATGTGTGCAATAAAGGAACAGTAGTTATAATGGGTGACTTCAATCTACATATAGATTGGGTGAACCAAATTGGTAAGGGTGCTGAGGAAGAGGATTTCTTGAAATGTATGCAGGATGGTTTTCTGAACCAACATGTCAAGGAACCAACTAGAGAGCAGGCCATTCTAGATTGGGTATTGAGCAATGAGGAAGGGTTAGTTAGCAATCTTGACGTGCGAGGCCCCTTGGGTAAGAGTGACCATAATATGGTGGAATTCTTCATTAAGATGGAGGGTGACATAGTTAATTCAGAAACAAAGGTTCTGAACTTAAAGAAGGGTAACTTAGAAGGTATGAGACATGAATTAGCTAAGATAGACTGGCAAATGATACTTAAAGGGTTGACAGTGGATATGCAATGGCAAGCATTTAAAGATCACATGGATGAACTACAACAACTGTTCATCCCAGTTTGGCAAAAGAATAAACCAGGGAAGGTAGTGCACCCTTGGCTGACAAGGGAAATTGGGGATAGTATCAAGGCCAAAGAAGAAACATATAAATTAGCCAAAAAAAAAAGCGGCACACCTGAGGACTGGGAGAAATTCAGAGACCAGCAGAGGAGGACAAAGGGCTTAATTAGGAAAGGGAAAAAAGATTGAGAGCAAGGGGGCAGGGAACATAAAAACTGACTGTAAAAGCTTTTATAGATACATGAAAAGAAAAAGATTGGTCAAGACAAATGTAGGTCCTTTACAGTCAGAAACAAGTGAATTGATCATAGGGAACAAAGACATGGCAGACCAATTGAATAACTACTTTGGTTCTGTCTTCACTAAGGAGGACATAAATAATCTTCTGGAAATAGTAAGGGACCGAAGGTCTAGTGAGATGAAGGAACTGAGGGAAATACATGTTAGTAGGGAAGTGGTGTTAGGTAAATTGAAGGGATTAAAGGCAGATAAATCCCCAGGGCCAGATGGTCTGCATCCCATTGTGCTTAAGGAAGTAGCCCAAGAAATAGTAGATGCATTAGTGATAATTTTTCAAAACTCCTTAGATTCTGGATTAGTTCATGAGGATTGGAGGGTAGCTAATGTAACCCCACTTTTTGAAAAAGGAGGGAGAGAGAAACTGGGGAATTATAGACCGGTTAGTCTAATGTCAGTGGTGGGGAAAATGCTAGAGTCGGTTATCAAAGATGTGATAACAGCACATTTGGAAAGAGGTGAAACCATCGGACAAAGTCAGCGTGGATTTGTGAAAGGAAAATGATGTCTAATGAATCTTATAGAATTTTTTGAAGATCTAACTAATAGAGTGGATAGGGGAAAGCCAGTGGATGTGGTATATTTAGATTTTCAAAAGGCTTTTGACAAGGTCCCACACAGGAGATTAGTGTGCAAACTTAAATCACATGGTATTGGAGGTATGGTATTGATATGGATAGAGAATTGGTTGGCAGACAGGAAGCAAACAGTGGGACCTTTTCAGAATGGCAGGCAGTGATTAGTGGGGTACCGCAAGGGACCCAAGGGGTAGCGCTGGGACCCCAGTTGTTTACAATATATATTAATGATTTAGACAAGGGAATTAAATGCAGCATCTCCAAGATTGCGGATGACACAAAGCTGGGTGGCGGTGTTACCTGTGAGGAGGATGCTAAGAGAATGCAGGGTGACTTGGATAGGTTAGGTGAGTGGGCAAATTCATGACAGATGCAATTTAATGTGGATAAATGTGAGGTTATCCACTTTGGTGGCAAGAACAGAAAAACAGATTATTACCTGAATGGTGGCCAATTAGGAAAAGGGGAGATGCAACGAGACCTGGGTGTCATTGTACACCAGTCATTGAAGGTGGGCATGCAGGTACAGCAGGCGGTGAAAAAGGCAAATGGTATGTTGGCATTCATAGCAAGAGGATTTGAGTACAGGAGCAGGGAGGTTCTACTGCAGTTGTACAAGGACTTGGTGAGACTGCACCTAGAATATTGTGTGCAGTTTTGGTCCCCTAATCTGAGGAAAGACATTCTTGCCATAGAGGGAGTACAGAGAAGGTTCACCAGATTGATTCCTGGGATGGCAGGCCTTTCATATGAAGAAAGACTGGATCGACAAGGCTTATACTCACTGGAATTTAGAAGATTGAAGGAGGATCTTATTGAAACATATAAAATTCTAAAGGGATTGGACAGGCTAGATGCAGGAGGATTGTTTCCGATGTTGGGGAAGTCCAGAATGAGGGGTCACAGTTTAAGGATAAAGGGGAAGCCTTTTAGGACCGAGATGAGGAAAAACTTCTTCACACAGAGAGTGGTGAATCTGTGGAATTCTCTGCCACAGGAAACAGTTGAGGCCGGTTCATTGGCTATATTTAAGAGGAAGTTAGATATGGCCCTCGTGGCTAAAGGGATCGGGGGTATGGAGAGAAAGCAGGTACAGGGTT
Organism: Hypanus sabinus; assembly: GCF_030144855.1. Taxonomy (NCBI): domain Eukaryota; kingdom Metazoa; phylum Chordata; class Chondrichthyes; order Myliobatiformes; family Dasyatidae; genus Hypanus; species Hypanus sabinus. The sequence goes on along the minus strand of NC_082716.1, from coordinate 99,827,995 downwards.
CTGAGTTGGATGATCAGCCATGATCATACTGAATGGCGGTGCAGGCTCGAAGGGCCGAATGGCCTACTCCTGCACCTATTTTCTATGTTTCTAAGATCCCTGCTGCACTTGATGACCCTGTGATCTCCGTCTCAGGGGCCATTGTTAGGCTGTCTTTAAAGAGAGTGAACCCTCGCAAGGCAGAAAGTCCCAATGGAGTACTTGGTAATGCTCTGAAAACCTGTGCCAACCAACTGTCCAGAGTATTCCAGGACATTTACAACCTCTCATTGCTATGGGCAGAAGTTCCCACTTGATTTAAAAAGACAACAATTATACCAGTGCCTAAGAAGAATGTGAGCTGCCTTAGTGCCTGCGGGCACTCACATCTACAGTAATGAAATGCTTTGAGAGGTCGGTCCTGACAAGATTGAGCTCCTGCCTTAGCAAAGACCCAGACCCATTGCAATTTACCTGTCACCACAATAGGTCAAAGGCATATGCAATCTCAATGACTCTCCACACTGCTTTAGACCACCTGGACAACATAAACACCTATGTCAGGATGCTGTTCATTGACTATAGCTCAGCATTTAGTACCGCCATTCCCACAATCCTGATTGAGAAGTTGCAGAAACTTGGCCTCTGTACCTTCCTCTGCAACTGGATCCTCAGCTTCCTAATTGGAAGACCACAATCTGTGCAGATTGGTGATAACATCTCCTCCTTGCTGTTAATCAACTCTCGTGCACATCAGGGGTCTGTGCTCAGCCCACTGCTCTACTCTCTGTATACCCATGACTATGTGGATAGGCATAGCTCAAATACCATCTATAAATTTGCTGATGATACAACCATTGTTGGTAGAATCTCAGATGGTGATGAGAGGGTGTACAGGAGAGAGATATGGAGAATAACCAGTGGAGTGGTATAGCAGCAACAACCTAGCACTCAACATCAGTAAGACAAAACAACAGATTGTGGACCTCAGGAAGGGTAAGACAAAGGAATACATACCAATCCTCATAGAGGGATTAGAAATGGAGAGAGTGAGCAGTTTCAAGTTCCTGGGTGTCAAGATCTCCGAGGATCTAACCTCGTCCCAACATATTGATGCAGTTATGAAAAAGGCAAGACAGCAACTGTACTTCCTTAGGAGTTTGAAGAGATTTGGTATGTCAACAAATAACACTCAAAAACTTCTATAGATGTATCATGGAGGGCATTCTAACAGCATTCTACATCACTGTCTGGTACATGGGGCTACTGCACAGGACCAAAAGAAGCTGCAGAGGGTTGTAACTTTAATTGGCTCCATCTTGGCTATTAGCCCTCAAATTACCCAGGACATCTTCAAGGAGTGGTGTCTCAGAAAGGCAGTGTCCATTATTAAAGACCTCCAGCACCCAGGGCATGCCCTTTCTTCACTGTTACCATCAGGTGAGAGGTACAGGAGCCTGAAGGCACACACTCAGATTCAGGAACAGCTTCTTCCCCTCTGTCATCAAATTCCTAAATTGATATTGAACCCATGAACACTACCTCACTACTTTAACATATATTATTTCTGTTTTTTGCACAGGTTTTAATCTATTCAATATATGTATATAGTAATTGATTTACTTATTTATTATTATTACAGTATTATTTTTCTTCTATAATGTATTGCATTGAACTGCTACTGCCAAATTAACAAATTTCACAACACATGCTGGTGATGATAAAGCTGATTCCGATTCTGATTCTGATACAGAGTGGTCCATCACGCTTGTCCAGAGAGGTCCATCACGCTTGTCCAGAGTGGTCCATCACGCTTGTCCAGAGAGGTCCATCACGCTTGTCTAGAGTGGTCCATCACACTTGTCCAGAGAGGTCCATCACGCTTGTCCAGAGAGGTCCATCACGCTTGTCCAGAGTGGTCCATCACGCTTGTCCAGAGTGGTCCATCACACTTGTCCAGAGAGGTCCATCACGCTTGTCCAGAGTGGTCCATCACGCTTGTCCAGAGAGGTCCATCACACTTGTCCAGAGTGGTCCATCACGCTTGTCCAGAGAGGTCCATCACACTTGTCCAGAGTGGTCCATCACGCTTGTCCAGAGAGGTCCATCACACTTGTCCAGAGTGGTCCATCACACTTGTCCAGAGTGGTCCATCACGCTTGTCCAGAGAGGTCCATCACACTTGTCCAGAGAGGTCCATCACACTTGTCCAGAGTGGTCCATCACGCTTGTCCAGAGTGGTCCATCACGCTTGTCCAGAGAGGTCCATCACGCTTGTCCAGAGAGGTCCATCACGCTTGTCCAGAGAGGTCCATCACGCTTGTCCAAAGAGGTCCATCACACTTGTCCAGAGTGGTCCATCACGCTTGTCCAGAGAGGTCCATCACACTTGTCCAGAGAGGTCCATCACACTTGTCCAGAGTGGTCCATCACACTTGTCCAGAGTGGTCCATCACACTTGTCCAGAGAGGTCCATCACACTTGTCCAGAGAGGTCCATCACACTTGTCCAGAGAGGTCCATCACACTTGTCCAGAGTGGTCCATCACGCTTGTCCAGAGTGGTCCATCACGCTTGTCCAGAGTGGTCCATCACGCTTGTCCAGAGTGGTCCATCACACTTGTCCAGAGTGGTCCATCACGCTTGTCCAGAGTGGTCCATCACGCTTGTCCAGAGAGGTCCATCACGCTTGTCCAAAGAGGTCCATCACACTTGTCCAGAGAGGTCCATCACACTTGTCCAGAGAGGTCCATCACGCTTGTCCAGAGAGGTCCATCACACTTGTCCAGAGTGGTCCATCACGCTTGTCCAGAGAGGTCCATCACACTTGTCCAGAGTGGTCCATCACGCTTGTCCAGAGAGATCCATCACGCTTGTCCAGAGTGGTCCATCACGCTTGTCCAGAGTGGTCCATCACGCTTGTCCAGAGAGGTCCATCACACTTGTCCAGAGAGGTCCATCACACTTGTCCAGAGAGGTCCATCACACTTGTCCAGAGTGGTCCATCACACTTGTCCAGAGAGGTCCATCACACTTGTCCAGAGAGGTCCATCACACTTGTCCAGAGTGGTCCATCACGCTTGTCCAGAGAGGTCCATCACACTTGTCCAGAGAGGTCCATCACGCTTGTCCAGAGTGGTCCATCACGCTTGTCCAGAGAGGTCCATCACACTTGTCCAAAGAGGTCCATCACACTTGTCCAGAGAGGTCCATCACGCTTGTCCAGAGTGGTCCATCACGCTTGTCCAGAGAGGTCCATCACGCTTGTCCAGAGTGGTCCATCACGCTTGTCCAGAGAGGTCCATCACGCTTGTCCAGAGAGGTCCATCACACTTGTCCAGAGAGGTCCATCACACTTGTCTAGAGTGGTCCATCACGCTTGTCCAGAGAGGTCCATCACACTTGTCCAGAGAGGTCCATCACACTTGTCCAGAGTGGTCCATCACACTTGTCCAGAGAGGTCCATCACGCTTGTCCAGAGTGGTCCATCACGCTTGTCCAGAGAGGTCCATCACACTTGTCCAGAGAGGTCCATCACGCTTGTCCAGAGAGGTCCATCACACTTGTCTAGAGTGGTCCATCACACTTGTCCAGAGTGGTCCATCACGCTTGTCCAGAGAGGTCCATCACACTTGTCCAGAGAGGTCCATCACGCTTGTCCAGAGTGGTCCATCACGCTTGTCCAGAGTGGTCCATCACGCTTGTCCAGAGTGGTCCATCACGCTTGTCCAGAGAGGTCCATCACGCTTGTCCAGAGTGGTCCATCACACTTGTCCAGAGAGGTCCATCACGCTTGTCCAAAGAGGTCCATCACACTTGTCCAGAGTGGTCCATCACGCTTGTCCAGAGAGGTCCATCACGCTTGTCCAGAGTGGTCCATCACGCTTGTCCAGAGAGGTCCATCACACTTGTCCAGAGTGGTCCATCACACTTGTCCAGAGAGGTCCATCACACTTGTCCAAAGTGGTCCATCACACTTGTCTAGAGAGGTCCATCACGCTTGTCTAGAGTGGTCCATCACGCTTGTCCAGAGTGGTCCATCACACTTGTCCAGAGTGGTCCATCACACTTGTCCAGAGAGGTCCATCACACTTGTCCAGAGAGGTCCATCACACTTGTCCAGAGAGGTCCATCACACTTGTCCAGAGAGGTCCATCACACTTGTCCAGAGAGGTCCATCACGCTTGTCTAGAGAGGTCCATCACGCTTGTCCAGAGTGGTCCATCACACTTGTCCAGAGTGGTCCATCACACTTGTCCAGAGAGGTCCATCACACTTGTCCAGAGTGGTCCATCACACTTGTCCAAAGAGGTCCATCACACTTGTCCAGAGTGGTCCATCACGCTTGTCCAGAGTGGTCCATCACACTTGTCCAGAGTGGTCCATCACGCTTGTCCAGAGTGGTCCATCACGCTTGTCCAGAGAGGTCCATCACGCTTGTCCAGAGAGGTCCATCACACTTGTCCAGAGTGGTCCATCACGCTTGTCCACTGCGGTACCCCACATCCATCACACTAATTGAGAGAGATCATTCACACTAATTGAGAGAGATCAAAATACATATCTAGAGAGGTCAATTGTACTTATCCAAGAAAGATCCATCTCAATTAACTGGGGAAATCCATCACATCTATCCACAAAGGTCCAACACGCTTACGGAGAGAGGGTCCCATCTCGCTTATCCAAAAAGCTCCATTACACACAACTAGATATGTCCATCACTGGTATTCCATTAGGTCCACCACACATATCCATAGAGGTACATCACACATATCGAGAAAAGTCCATCACACTTATCCAGAGTAGTGCATCGTATCCAGAAAGATCCTTTACACTTATCCAGAGAGGTTCATCTGTCTTATCCAGTGACATCCACCATATTTATCGAGAAACATCTGTCACATCCAGAGAAATCCATCACACTGTTCCAGAAAGGTCCATCACAGTTATTCAGCAAAGTCCATCATACTTACCCAGACAAGTCTATCACACTTATTAGGGCTGTTCCATCACATACAGAGAGGTCCTTCACACTTATTCAGAGAGCTCCATCACATCGAGAAAGGTGCATCACATATAACCAGAAGGGTCAATCACACATATTACAGGAGGTCAATCACACATATCCAGGAAGACTCATCACACTTATTCAGACAGGTTCGTCACACTTAACCGGAGAGGTCCATCACATACAGAGAGGTCCTTCACCCTATCCAGAGAGCTCCATCACACTTATCCAGCAAGGCCCACCCCACTTCTCCATAGGGTTCCAGCACACTTAACCAGAGTGGTCCATCACACTAATGCAGAGAGGCCCATCACATCCAGAGAGATACATTACACTATTCACATATTCAGAGAGGTCCAGCATATCCAGAGAAGCCCATCATGGTCCTGACTTATGCCTGAGATTTGGAAACTCAAAATACAGTACACCCAGGCTTTGACCTACATTTCTTGCCTGGCCTGTCTGAATTTCTGTTGATGAGCTTTGCAAAATGATGGGGGACTTGTTGATGCCGTTACCATTGATTGAAGGCTCCTCCTTATTGAAAATGGTTATTGCCTGCCAGATCAGTAGAACAATTCTTACTTGTCACTTAACTTCTTGAATCAGGGAGGGGAAATTGATTAGGAAGTGTTCTAATGATGAAATCATGTTGTGTATGGGTGATCTCAATTTTACCTCCCGACTGTGTAAATTTCTACCAATTACTCCCACAAAGGCCTTAGGCAATCTAATACACACAGTGATTGTTTTTTTAATGTCTGTTTCATACAGTCTCAACATCAGTAAGATGAAAGCTGATTGTGGACTTCAGGACGCATACCAATCCATATAGAGGGATCAGAAATGGAGAAAGTGAGCAGTTTCCAGTTCCTGGGTGTCAAGATCTCTGAGGACTTAACTTGGTCCCAACATATCAATGTAGTTACAAAGGTCAGACAGCAACTATACTAAATGTCTTCAAACTCCTAATCAAGTATGTCAACAACTACACTCAACCTTCTATAGATGTACTGTGGACAGCATTCTGACAGGCTGCATCACGGTGTGGTATGCCGGGGGGGGGGGGGGGGGTTTACAGCACAGGACCAGAAGTAGCTGCAGAGTTGTAAATTTAGCGGCTCTATCTTGGATACTAGCCGACAAAATACCCAGGACATCTTCAAGGAGCACTGTCTCAGAAAGGCAGCGTCCATTATTAAGGACCTCCAACACCCAGGGCATGCCTGTTTCTCACTGTTACCATCGGGTCGGAAGTACAGAAGCCTGAAGGCACACACTCAGCAATTCAGGAACAGCTTCTTCCCCTCTGCCATCTGATTCCTAAATGAACATTGAACCCTTGCACACTACCTCACTTTTTAATATATATTATTGCTGTTTTTTGCATGATTTTTAATCTACGTATTAAAATCTATAATCTGCGTATCAAATCTACGTATTAAAGTTCTACGTATCTATGTATACTATAATTAATTTACTTATTTATTTTTTCTTCTATATTATGTACTGAATTGAACTGCTGCTGCTAAGTCAACAAATTTCATGACATGTGCTGGTGATAATGAAGCTGATTCTGATTCTCCAGGTGATGGGATCATTTTGAGCATCAATACTTCAGGCAGAGCTTGTCCAGTTTTCCCTGGGCAGCATCGTTGCTACTTTTCCAGACCTGCTTCTCTCTTGTTTCAGTGCTACTGCTGCTGCAGTGCTTCCATACTGTTGTCTTGGCAATGCTTTTACCCACACACGATTCCCTCCTTCAACCGCACCCCATCGCTGAGCTGGGCTTTGCACAAAAACAGACCCGATTACATGGGGCAAAGCTATGACCTGACCCATCTGAAAACCCCTGCCCTCACCCATCTTGAATGGTGACAGCCGCAGCCTGCCTGCAGAGCGGTGTTAACACTATGAGATACCTGTCCATTGCACTGAAGGCTACTACATCCATCAGCTTCTGCCCCAGTCGGTCATTTCACCTCCACCTTCGACTGTATTCTCAGAAGTTGCTTATTCAACAAAACTTCCATTGAAGTTAAATGTCAAATGTCAAAGTAAAACTTATTATCAGAATACATCCATGTCACCACATAAAACTCTGAGGTTCTTTATCCTGCAGGCATATTTACTAAACCTATAGAACAGTAACTGTAAACACGATCAATGAACAGCAAACTGTGCAAATGCAAATATAAATAAATAGCAATATATAACGAGAGCGTGAAATAACAAGATAAAGAGTCCTTAAGGTGAGACCACTGGTGGTGGGAACAAGGGAAATAGAATGAGTGTAGTTATCTTCTTTTGTTCAAGAGTCTGATGGTTGAGGGGTTGTAACTGCTCCTGAACCCGATTGTGTGAGTCCTGAGGCACTTGCACCTTCTACCTGATGGCATCAGTGAGAAAAGAGCATGGCCTGGGTGGTGAGGAGCTTTGATGCAGCTTTTCTATGGCAACATTTCATGTAGGTGTGCTCAGTGGTTGGTAGGACATTACCCGTGATGCACTGGATGAAATCAACAGACTTTTGCAGGATTTTCCACTCAAAGGAATTGACGTTCGCATACCAGGTCATAATGCAGCCAGTCAGTACACTTTCCACCAGACATCTATTGAAGTTTATCAAGCAGACTCCTGAGGAAGTAGAGATGCTGTAGTGCTTTCTTTGCAACTATATTTATATGTTGTGTCCAGGACAGGTCTTCTGAGATTGTGACACTGAAGAATTTAAAGTTACTCACCCTCTCCACTTCTGATCCTCTGATGAGGACTGCCTCATGGACCTCTGGTTTCACCTCTCCTGAAGTCTATCGGTTCCTTGGTCTTGCTGACATTGAATGACAGGTTGTTGTTTTGACACCACTCAGTCAAATTTTCAATCTCCCTCATGTATGCTGATTCATCACCACCTTTGATACAGGCTACAACAGTGGTGTCATCAGTAAACTTGTATATGGTGTTGGAGCTGTACTTAGCCATGCAGTCATAGGTGTAAAGTGAGTAGAGCAGTGGGGGTTAACCACACATCCCTGTGCTGCTCTTCTGCTGATGGAGATTGTGGAGGAGCTTTTACTCTTTTGCAAATGACGCTCTTTGAAGATATTCCTCATCATGATATTAAGATAAAGTACAAACATAAGATATTTTATTGTATTCTTTACAGATGTAAAGCCGACTATAGAAATACGTATTCCAAGGAAGTCCTGAAATATCCTGCAGTAATTTTTCAGTAGTCAAATTCCTGTGAAAATGTCTGCAATCTGAGCTTTTCTAGTTTTAATCTCTAGAATCTCAATTCCAAGGTTCCTGCTGTTGGTCCACAGTCTGAGTTACTGCTGAGAAACATTTCCTACAACAGTTTGTGATCAGCTTCATGAGAGAGGATTACACAAGATCAGAAAAAGCTGCAGACAATTGTAAGCTCTTGTCAGCTCCATCATGGGTACCACCCTGCCAACATCCAGGACATCTTCGAAGGAAATACCTCACAATACCTCAAAAAGGCGGCATCCATCATTAAGGACAACCCCTCCCCATCGCATATGAAATGCCTTCTCACAGTTACCATCAAGGAGGAGGCACAGAAGCCTGAAGACACACACTCAAAGATTCAGCAATAGCTTATTCCCCCCAGAATCAGATTTCTGAATGTACAATGAATCCATCCTCCATGATGACTGCAAGCTTGTCGTGCTTTGGAGGCTTGTGTGACTCATTGACCCGGTGAGCTATGCTGGCTTTATGCTTTGGCTCTTGGCTGAATCACCAATGCCAAACAGAACGAAGGGTAGAGGACCACAGGTTTGGGGGTTCAGCTCAGGCTGGTTGTGGAAACAACAATGAAGAATCCTTCCACATCTTTCCTGAGTCTCCACCTGGAGCTTGCAAGAGTGACAGTAGTAAAAACTGACATGATGAAGGAAGTACTGAACTTCACCAGAGATGGAGGACCTTCATTACTGCCCTAAACACCAGCAGCATAAAGCAAAAACATAAAGAATCCATGAACACTTTCTTGGTACTGTTCGCTCCCTTTTTGCTCTAGTTATTTCATTTAATTTTCTTTTTTAATATACACCTCCTATTGCAATTTATTGTTTTATTATTATGCATTGCATTGTGCTGCTGCCGCATAACAACAAATTTCATGACTTGACATTTGCCAGTGATATTAAACCTGATGCTGGGTTTGAAAGGGAACTAACTTACCTTTATTTTGAAGTAAACAAGAGATAAGGTTCAAATAAAATGCCATTGCCTTCTCTCAATTTCTCCGTCTCTGCTGTATCTGCTCTCAGGATGAGGCTTTTCGTTCCAGAAAGAAGACGTCCTTCTTTTTAAAAGGAAGGGGCTTCCCTTCCTCCACCATCAACTCTGCCCTCAACTGCAACTCTTCCATTTCACACACATCTGCTCTTACCCCATCCTCCCACCACCCTATCAGGGATAGGGTTCCTCTTGTCCTCACCTACCACCCCACCTCGATATGATCAGAACCTCAGCAGTGGAGCTAGCAGAAGATGATAAAACACCACAAAAGCAGTGAAGGCGGAGGAAGCTGCTGCCATGAAGGGTCCCCAGTTGTCTTGTACTCCATGCCACTGGACCCCGACTCCAATCTGTCGAGGACTGTGCGGTGGCTGCCCATGAATCTGCCTCCCCATGTTAGACAAAGTCACACCCAGTGTTCTCCATCAAGGAAATTCATTCTAACATCCTATATATGTGGACCCTGCATCAAGCTCTACAGCCATGTGAGGACCCACCAATAGACAAGACCTCAGGAGAACATCATACTCAACTCAGGTGATCACACTGCCTCTACACTCAAAAAGCGGTCACAGTTGATTTCTCTTTCATAAATCCATGTTAACTTATCAAGACATCCCAAAAATATCACAACATTTACAGATTTTACCATTCTCTCTGCGAAGGACATTAGTCTTAGAAGCATTGTTCCCTTCTTTTCATCTCCCTCCTTATTTCAGATGTGGCCCCGTGTTACCCTCTAATCTGTAGAAGGCATTCCAAGTCTGTGAATTATTGAGTGATTACACCAGAGCATCATTATCTCCAGAGGCACTACTTTCAAAACTCTGAGCTGTAGTTGATCAGACTGCTGAGATTTATTACTTTCGGGCTCATTTATCTCTTGTATCATCTTCCTTCACTAATACTGATTTCTTTTACATCCTCATTTGCACTAAATCCTCAGCTCTCCTGTATTTCAGGAAAGTTTATTTAAATTATTTTTTGAATAGTTTTAACATCTTCAAGGAGCAATGCCTCAAAAAGGTGGCATCCATCATTAAGGACCCCTAGTATCCAGGTTATGCCCTCTTTTCATTGCTACTATCAGGAAGGAAGTACAGGATCCTAAAGGCACACACTCAATGATTCAGGAACAGCTTCTTCCCCTCTGCCATCCAATTTCTGAATGGATATTGGACCCATGAACACTACCTCAGTACTTCTTGTTTTTTTTTAATTTTTGCACTACATATTTAATTTAACTATTATATATAAAACAGTATATACTTACTGTAATTCTCATTTTCTCTAATATTATATATTGTATTATTCTGCTGCTGCTGCAAAGACAGCAGATTTCATGACATATGCCAGTGACATTAAACCTGATTCTGATTCTGCAAGGATAGACAAAACTTTGACTTATTCCTCCACGGTTGCCCATTCCTGGTTATAAATTCTCCCTTCTGTCAGTGAGGGGCATAGATCTGAATGCTCCAGTCTTTCTCTCTTCATTTACCTACACGAAATCTGACAGTGTTTGCTCTCATATTCTATTTTATATTTCTTGACCGGCTCTCAAACTCTGTTAAATTCTAAATCGTTGGGTTATCTTTTTCCTCTTGCAACATTGTTAAGACTTTTCATTTGTTGAAATCTCTTGTGATCCATAGTTTGAGGAATTCTCTGGTTGCCTTGTCCATGGAAGGGATGTATGCTTTGTTTTTTTTTAAATGGTAGTTATTGGCAGTCCATGATCATATCCTCTAAAACAGGGGTTCCCAGACTTTTTTTATGCAATGGACCATACCATTAAGAAAACAGCCCATGGGAACTAGATCGGAAGCTTCTGCTACCGCATTGTGACTATGCACTTACTCATCTCTACGCACTGTGCGATTTCAGTAGCGTTTACACTTTATTCTGCATTGTGCTGAATTGGAGAGGGTTCAAATGATGCTCACGAAAATGATTCTGGGATCAAAAGGCTTATCCTGTGAAGAGCATTTGATGGCTCTGGGCCTGTATCACTGGAATTCAGAAGAATGAGGGGTGATCTCCTTGAAATGTTGAAAGGCCTCGATAGAGTGAATGTGGAAAGGATGATGGGGGAGTCTAAGACCAGAGGACACAGCCTCAGAATAGAGCACTGCTTTAGACTGGACATGAGGAGGAATTTCTTTAGCTAGAGGGTGGTAAATCTGTGGGAGTCATTGAAATGGGTGGATTTGGAGGCAAAGTCATTGGGTGTATTTAAGGCAGAGGTTGATAGATTCTTGATTAGTCAGGACATGAAGGGATATGAGGTGAAGGCAGGAGACTGGGGCTGAGAGGGAAAATGGATCAGTCATGATGAAATGGCAGAGCAGACTTGATGGGCCAAATGGCCTGGTTCTGCTCCTATATCTTTTGATTTATGGTTGTTATTTTATCTTATTCTAGCTCAATTCACCGTGTAATGATTTGATCTGTATGCTTGGTACATGAAAAAAAGTGGAGGGCTATGCAGGAGGTTTGATTGATCATAGAGTAGGTTAAAAGGATGACTCAACATGATGGGCCAAAGGGCCTAAGTGGTACTATACTGTTCTATATGTGTGTGACAGTAACAACCCAAAACCAGAAACAAAATCAACACCATCAACACAGTTAGAGTCATAGTCATGGAAAAGTACAGCACAGAAACAGGCCCTTCAGCCCATTTGTCCATGATGAACCATTTTAACTGCCTACTCCCATTGACTTGCTCTGTGACTATAATCACCATAACCCTCTCATCCAGGTATCTATCCAAATGTCTCTTATTTGCCCTTATCTATCCCTCATAATGTTTTATACCTCTATCAAATTTCCTTCCAAACTTCTACGGTCCAAGGTATAAAGTCCTAACCTATTCAAACTTTCCTTATAACTCAGGTCCTCCAGACCCGCCAACATCCTTATAAACTTACTCTGTAGTTTTTCAGTCTTTCAAACTTTCAATCTTTTAACCTGCTCCTTTAATTTTCTGATTATTTACAATGAAAATTTCATGTGAACAGCTTATTAGATCGTAAGACACAGCAGAAGAATTGGGCCATTGGGCCTATTGAGTCTGCCCCCCCATTCCATCATGCCTTCTTCCCATAATGTCTGATGCCATGACTAATCGAGAACCTATCAACTTCTGCTTCAAATGTAATAAGTGGATTGTCTCCACAGCCATCTGTAGCAATGAATTCCAGATTCGCTAATATAAGACCATAAGTTATAGGAACTAATTGGGCTATTTGGCCTATTGAGCCTGTTCTGCCATTTCATCATGGCTGAACTGATTTTCCTCTCACCCTAATCTCCTGCCTTCTCTCTGCCTTCATGCCCTGACCAATTAAGAATCTATCAACATTTGCCATAAATGTGCTGCCTGTGTTAAAGAATTCCACAGATTAACAATGCTCTGGCTAAAGAAATTCCTCCTCGTCTCTATTCTAAAAGGACGTCTCTCTATTCTGTGCCTGTGTCCTCTGGTCTTAGACTCCCCCACCATAGGAATCATCCTCTCCACATCCACTCTATCAAGGCCTTTCGCCTTTGATAGGATTTAATGAGGTCACCCCCTATTCTTCTGAGTTCCAGTGAATACGGGCTCAGAGCCATCAGACACTCTTCATAAGACAAGTCATTCAATTCTGGAATCAGCTCTGTGAACCTTTGAACTCTCTCTAGTTTCAAAACACCCTTTCTAAGATAAGGGGCCCAAAGCAGCTCACAATTCTCCAAGTGAGGCTTCACCAGTGCTTTATAAAGTTTCAACATTACATTCTTGTTTTTTAAGTCTAGTTCTTTTGAAATTAATGTTAATGTTGCATTTGCCTTCTTCAACACAGACTCAACCTGTAAATTAGTCTTAAGGGAATCCTGCATAAAGATTTCCAAGTCCTTTTTGTGCCTTCATCTCTCCATTTCTAAAATAATTAACCCTTTTACTTCTTCTATCAAAGTCGATGACCATATAATTCCCAACACTGAATTCCATCTGCCATTTCTTTGCCTTTACTCCTAACCTGTCCAACTTCTTCTGTACACTCCCTGCTTCCTTAACATTGCCTATCCCTTCACCTATCTTTGTATTGTCCACAAACTTGGTTACAAATCCATCAATTATGGCATTCAAATCATTGATATATAACATGAAAAGAAGCTATTACAACATCTACCTCTGTGGAACATCACTTTATTCCCACTCTTTTTCTTCTGCTAGTCTGCCCATCTTCTATCTATACTAGTATCTTTCCTGTAATACCATTGGCCCTTTTCTTGTTTAGTAGCTTCTTATGCAGCACCTTGTCAATGGCCATCTTAGAATCTAAGTAAAAAATATTCACTGATTCTCCTTTGTTAATCCACTGCCACCAACCTTATAGTTCCCACACCCCAAACCTCCAGTTTCTAACTCTTAACCAAGATCCACCAACCACCTATCTGGGTAAACCCACTGTTTCTGCTTTTTCCTGTCCCACTGAACTCATATCTGCATATCTCAACTTAGTTTTATCTTCCTGGTTCAGTCCCTTCCTACCTACATCCATGGCACTTCACATGCTCTTGATCTTTTCAATTATTTCAGGTTCCCTGGATGGAACATGTTAATTTCACCATGGATGCCCAGTCCCTATACACCAGGAAGGTGCAAAGCTCTCTGTTTCCTTCTGGATACCTGACCCAATCAGTTCTCTTCCACCACCACCACTCTCCTCTGTCTGGTCCTCACTCTCAATAATTTCTCCTTTGCTCCTCCCATTTCCTTCAATTAAAAGGTGTAGCCATGGTTACTTCCAGCGATGTCTGCCTTTCTGTTTGCTACATGGAACCGTCTATGTTCCAAGCCTATACTGGTGACTGTCCCGCACTTTCCCTTCGCCGCATCAACGACTGCATTAGTGCTGCTTCCTGCACCCATGGAGAGATCGTCGACCTCATTAACTTTGGCTCCAACTTCCAGCCTGCACTCAGATTTATCTGGTCCATTTCCGACTCCTCCCTCACTTTCTCCATCTCTGGAAATAGCTTATCTACCGAAGACTATTATAAACGCGCTGCCTCTCACAGCTGCCTGGTCTATACCATTTCCCATGCTGTTAATTGTAAAAATGCCATGCCTGTCTCTCAGTTGCTCTGTCTCCATTGCCTCTGTTCTTAGGCTGAGGCTTTTCATTCCACTACTAAGAGGATGTCCTCCTTCTTCAAAGAAAGGGGCTTCCCTTCTTCCACCATCAACGCTGACCTCAACTGCATCTCTTCCATTTCGTGCATGTCTGCCCTCGCCCCATCCTCCTGCCACCCTACCTGGGTTAAGGTTCCTCTTTTCCTCACCTTCCACCCCACCAACCTCCATGCCCGGTGCATAATCTCCGTAACTTCTTCCACCTCCGATGGGATCCCACAACAAAGCACATCTTCCCTCCCCCCACTTTCTACTTTCCACAGGGATCTCTCCCTACCCAGCTCCCTTGACTATTCGTTCCTCCCACTGATCTCCCTTCTGGCACTTATTCTTGCCAGCAAAGCAAGTCCTACACCTCCTCCCTCATTACCATTCAACCTCCAACCTAATGACACGAACATAATTTCTTAAACTTACTGTAATACCCCCCACCCCACCACCATTCCCCATTTCCATTTTGCCCTCTCACCCTATCTCCTTACCTGCTCATCACTTCCCTCCAGTGCTCTTCCTCCTTCCCTTTCTTCCATGACCTTCTGTCCTCTCCTATCAGGATACCATTCTCCAGCCCTGCATCTCTTCCACCAGTCAACTTCCCAGCTCTTTACTTCTCCCCTCCCACCCCCTTCCGGTTTCACCCATCACCTCGTGTTTCATCTTGCCCTCCCAGCCCCCACCTTCGACTCTTCATCTTTTTTTCTCCAATCCTGATGAAGGCTCTCTCCTGATGAACACTGACTGTACTCTTCTCCATAGGTGCCACCTGGCCTGTTGTACTCCTTCAGCACTTTGTGTGTGTTGTTTGGGTTTTCAGCATCTGCAGATTTTCTCTTGTTTGTCTATTCTGGCTGTTACTTGCTCAAAGAATTTGTTGTGAAATTTGTGGTCTTTGCAGGAGCAATACAAATAAGAATATAGGAAAAAAAACTGAATGATTGTAAATATTCATATAATATACATTAAATAGTTACAATAAATAAGTAGTCCAAAAATAGAAATAAAAAGGTAGTGAGGTGGTGTTCATGGGTTCAATATCCATTTAGGAATCAGATGGCAGAGGGGAAGAAGCAGTTCCTGAATCACTGAGTGTGTGCCTTCAGGCTTCTGTACCTCCTACCTGATGGTAACAGTGAGAACAAGGCATGGCCTGAGTGATAATGGCCCTTACTGGTGGACTCCACCTTTTTGAGGCATTGGATTCTATGGAGACGAGTGCTCATGATGGAGCTAAGTTTACAACTCTGTGCAGCTTACTTTGAGCACCTCCCCCCCCCCCCACCCCACCCCATCCCCCAGGTAGTGATCTCATTGCAAGCCTCTGTGCTGCTACTGAGAAAGCTAACAGTTCCAGCGGGAAGCTATCCAAACAATTCCTTTCAACAATTCATTTATAATTGATTGTGAATCACAATTAATGATTCATTCATTTTGATATTTCAACATTAAATTGACCTGGTTCAGTTTGATTCACTTGTATTCCATGGTTGAAGCAAATTAGTTTTGTTTTAAATAGAATGAATGACAATAATTTTAATCCTACTTTCAATTCAGTGTTATTTCATGTGAGTAATTTACTTCTTGCTTACTTTCCTTCATGGGAAGGCACAGCAGAAAGAGCAGATTAAACTCTTGAAACATGCCATTCAAAGTTCAAAGTAAATTTTATTATCAAAGTACATATATGTCACCATATACAATCCTGAGATTTATTTTCCCATGGGCATACTCAGTAAATCTATAGAGTGGTAACTGTAGCAGGATCAATGAAAGATCAACCAGAGTGCAGAAGACAACAAACTTGTGCAAATTCAAATATAAATAAATAGCAGTAAATAACGAGAACATGAGATAATGAGAATAAAGGGTCCTTAATGTGACACAAGCATGAGGAAGTCTGCAGATACTGGAAATCCAAAGCAACACACACAAAATGCTGGAGAAACTCAGCAGGTCGGGCAACATCTATGGAAAACAGGTTGAAGAAACAGGTGGGATACAGAAGGACTTAGATAGATTAGGAGAATGGACAAGAAAGTGGCAAATTATATACAATGTTGGAAAGTGCATGGTCATGCATTTTGGTAGTAGAAATAAATGTGTGGACTATTTTCTAAATGGGGAGAAAATCCAGGAATCTGAAATGCAGAGGGACTTGGGAGTCCCTGTGCAGAACACCCTGAAGGTTAACTTGCAGGTTGAGTCAGTGGTGAGGAAGGCAAATGCAATGTTAGCATTCATTTCAAGAGGTCCAGAATACAAGAGCAAGGATGTGATGCTGAGGCTTCATAAGACAATGGTGAGGCCTCACCTTGAGTATTGTGAACAGTTTTGGGCCCCTCATCTTGAAAAAGATGTGCTGACATTGGAGAGAGTTCAGAGGAGGTTCACAAGGATGATTCCAGAAATGAAAGGGTTATCATACAAGGAATGTTTGATGGCTCTGGGTCTGTACTTGCTGGGATTCAGAAGGATGAGGGGGGATCTCATTGAACACTTTTGAATGTTGAAAGGCCTAGACAGAGTAGGTGTGGAAATGATAGACAATAGGTGCAGGAGTAGGCCATTCATTCAGCCCTTCAAGCCAGCACCGCCATTCAATGTGGCTTATCATCCACAATCAGTACTCCGTTCCTGCCTTCTCCCCATATCCTTTGACTCCGCTATCTTTAAGAGCTCTATCTAAATCTTTCTTGAAAGCATCCAGAGAATTGGCCTTCACTGCTTTCTGAGGCAGAGTATTCCACAGATCCACAACTCTCTGGGTGAAAAAGTTTTTCCTGAACTCCATTCTAAATGGCCTACCCCTTATTCTTAAACTGCGTCCTCTAGTTCTGGACTCACCCAACATCAGGAACATGTTTCCTGCCTCTAGTGTGTCCAATCCCTTAATAATCTTATATGTTTCAATAAGATCCCCTCTCATCCTCCTAAATTCCAGTGTATACAAGCCGAGTCTCTCCAATCTTTCAACATATGACAGTCCCGCCATCCCAGGAATTAACCTCGTGAACCTACGCTGTACTCTCTCAATAGCAAGAATGTCCTTCCTCAAATTTGGAGACCAAAACTGAACACAATACTCCAGGTGTGGTCTCACCAGGGCCCTGTACAGCTGCAGAAGGACCTCTTTGCTCCTATACTCAACTCCCCTTGTTATAAAGGCCAACATGCCATTAGCTTTCTTTGCTGCCAGCTGTACCTGCATGCTTACTTTCAGTGACTGATGAACAAGGACACCTAGATCTCGTCATACTTCCCCTTTCCTAACTTGCCACCATTCAGATAGTAATCTGCCTTCCTGTTCTTGCCACTAAAGTGGATAACCTCACTTTTATCCACATTAAACTGCATCTGCCATGCATCTGCCCACTCCAAGTCACCCTGCATTCTCCTAACATCCTCCTCATATTTCACACTGCCACCCAGCTTTGTGTCATCTGCAAATTTGCTAATGTTACTTTTAATCCCTTCATCTAAATCATTAATGTAAATTGTAAATAGCTGCCATCCCAGCACCAAGGCTGTCATTGCCTGCCATTCTGAAACAGACCTGTTAATCCCTACTCTTTGTTTCCCATCTGCCAACCAATTTTCTATCCATGTTAGTACCCTACCCCCAATACCATGTGCTCTAATTTTGCCCACTAATCTCCTATGTGGGACCTTATCAAAGTTTTTCTGAAAGTCCAGGTGCACTACATCCACTGGCTCTCCCTTGTCCATTTTCATAGTTACATCCTCAAAAAATTCCAGAAGGTTAGTCAAGCATAATTTCCCCATTGTAAATCCATGCTGACTCGGACCGATCCTGTTACTGCTATCCAAATGTGCCACTATTTCATCTTTTATAATTGACTCCAGCATCTTCCCCACCACTAACTGGTCTATAATTCACTGTTTTCTCTCTCCCTCCTTTCTTAAAAAGTGGGATAACATTAGCTACCCTCCAATCCTCAGGAACTGATCCTGAATCTATAGAACATTGGAAAATGATTACCAATGTGTCCACGATTTCTAGAGCCACCTCCTTAAGTACCCTGGGATGCAGACCATCAGGCCCTGGGGTTTTATCAGCCTTCAGTCCCATCAGTCTACCCAACACCATTTTCTGCCTATTGTTAATTTCCTTCTGTTCCTCCATTACCCTAGGTCCTCTGGCCACTATCACATCTGGGAGATTGTCTGTGTCTTCCCTAGTGAAGACAGATCCAAAGTATCTATTCAACTCATCTGCCATTCCCTTGTTCCCCATAATAAATTCACCCATTCCTGCCTTCAAGGGCCCAACTTTGGTCTTAACAAATTATTTCCTCTTCACATACTTAAAGAAGCTTTTACTATCCTCCTTTATATTCTTGGCTAGCTTACCTTCGTACCTCATTTTTTCTCCCTGTATTGCCTTTTTAGTTATCTTCTGTTGCTCTTTAAAATTTTCCCAATCCTCTGGCTTCCTGCTCATCTTTGCTATGTTATACTTCTCTTTTATTTTTATACAGTCCTTGACTTCCCTTGTCAGCCACGTTCATCCCCTACTCCCCTTAGAATCTTCTTCCTCTTTGGAATGAATTGACCCTGCACCTTCTGTATTATTCCCAGAAATACCTGCCATTGTTGTTCCACTGTCATTCCTGCTAGGGTATCTTTCCAGTCAACTTTGGCAGATTCCTCCCTCATGGCTCCATAGTCCCCTTTGTTCAACTGTAATACTGACACTTCCAATTTTCCCTTCTCCCTCTCAAATTGTAGATTAAAGCATATCATATTATGGTCACTACCTCCTAATGGCTCCTTTACCTCGAGTTCCTTTATCAAATCTGGTTCATTACACAACACTAGTTCCAGAATTGCCTTCTCCCTGGTAGGCTCCAAGAATCCATCTCAGAGGCACTCCACAAGCTCCCTTTCTTGGGGTCCAGTACCAACTTGATTTTCCCAGTCTACCTGCATGTTGAAATCCCCCGTTACTACCGTAGCATTACCTTTGCGACATGCTAATTTTAGCTCTTGATTCAACTTGCACCCTATATCCAGGCTACATTTTAAAATGCTTCCCATGGTGGGAGAGTCTAGGACAAAAGAACACAGCCTCAGGATAGGCGGGTGCCCTTTCAAAACAGAGATGCAGAGAAATTTCTTTAGCCAGAGGGTGGTGAATCTGTGGAATTTGTTTCCACGTGCAGCTGTGGAGGCCAGGTCGTTGGGTGTATTTAAGGCAGAGCTTGATAGATTCTTGATTGGACACGGCATCAAAGGTTACGGGGAGAAGTCCGGGGAATGGGGCTGAGGAGGAGAAAATAAAGGATCAGCCATGATTGAATGGCAGACGGCCTAATTCTGCTCATATGTCTTATGGTCTTATGGTTTTATGGAAAAGGGTAGAAACATGAAAAAATCTACAGATGCTTGATGAAGGGACTCTGCCCATAGTGTTGACTGTTTACTCTGACCTGCTGAGTTCTCCAGCATTTTGTGTGAGTCCTTAAAGTGAGGTAATTGGCTGTGGGAACATCTCAATGTTGGGGCAACCATCAGAGCCTGATGGTTGATGGGGAATAACTTCTTTTACCTGGTGGATGAGTTCTGAGGCTTCTGCACCTTCTTCCTGCTGGAAGAAGTGAGAAGAGAGCATGGCCTGGGTAGTTGGGATTTCTAATGATTGATGGTGGGAATCTTCTCTGACAGTGTTTCATGTAGATGTGCTCAATTGTTGGGAGGGCTTTACCCGTGATGTCCAGGGCCCGAACCCACTACCTTTTGTAGGATTTTCCATTCATAAGCATTGGTGAGATCTTAATTGAATGCTTTGTATCGGTGTTGCACAGGGACGTTGAAGGCAGTGGGTTCAGGGTGGGATCAGTGGAATTCTGGCACAAGTTATGACTGATAAACAAGAGGTCTTAGGTCTGGATGAATGCCCAGGGCCTGTTGTGATGTGTTCCAGACAATTATAGGAGGCTAGAAAGTAGATTGCTGAGGCTTGGACTGATATGCCCAAGTCTTAACTTGGTGGAAGCGGGCGGAAGGGGATAATTTTAAGTTCAAAGTACTTTTATTATCAGAGTATGTATAAATTATACAACCTCGAGTTTGTCTCCTTACAGGCAGCGATGAAGCAAGAAACCCAGAAGAACCCATTAAAAAAAAAGACTAATACCCAATGTGCAGAGAGAGAAAAAAAGATCACAAATTGTGCAAACAATAAAATCAAGCAGCAGCATTCAGAACAGAAGTAAATGCTTGGCCACCGACTCGGTCTCAGTTCACCACACAGCAGGGCAAAACATTGCCGAGCTGGCAGGTGATTGGTGGAAAGAATCGTGGGGATGTCAGCACTAAATTCTTTACAGAGAATGGGATGTGCACAGGAAGCCCTGTCAGGGGTGGAGGTAGAGGCAGATGCATTAGGGGCATTTAAGAAACTCTTAGATAGGCACATGGATGATAGAAAATTGAGGGCTAACTCGGAGGGATGGGTTATGGATAGATTAGGGCTGATTAAAAGGCATGTTTGCACATGGTTATGTGTGTGCGTGGGGTATGGGGTGAGAGAGAGGAGGTACAGTTTGTGAAGGGTTTATGGGAGAACATAGATTAAGAGGAAGTGAGGGAGTGTGACGAGGGAGAGTGCTTTGAGCCTTCCGTTTTCATAGGGGCTCCTGCAGCCCAGTGTAACACTGATCCACTAAGAGCAGAGCGATATTTAACAGGACTCATCCTCTTCTACAATCATAAGCACAAGAGATTCTACAAGCACTGGAAATCTAGAGCAACACACACAAAATACTGGAGGAAGTCATCTATAGTCATGAGTATTGCAGCACTCATTGCATTTACTTCGAGACATGAGTTCAGCGGAAGCGAGGAGAACCAAGTTTCAGAAGTGTGAGGATGCATATATATGGAGCCTTTAGTAGAGAGTCCACTGAGGAATCAGTCCTGTCCATGCAGCGAATGAAAACTCCAGCAATGCAAATATAACCATGATTGGACCATCATTGTGTCCACACAGTGCACAGACCTATTGTAACAAATTGCCAACTTTTCAAAAAGTTCAAATTACATTTATTATCAGAGTATATATCATGTACAACCTTGAGCTCTGCCTCCTTGCAAGCAGCCAGAAAACAAAGAAACTCAATTGAATCCATTTGAAGGAAGATAATCAAATGCCCAGTGTGAAAACAGAACAAATTGTGCAATAATAAAAGGTAAAGAAATAAATTCAGAACTAAAGTTCACAAACGTGAGTTCAGAGTCACAATCCAGGAGTCCTCACATGCAGGCCACAGCCTCAGGTCAGCAGAGAGACAAGTAAACCTCGCTGAATGGTGAGCTCAGCTCTCGCTTCTAGTGCCGACACACTAGCTTTTTCAATCTGGCCTAGGGCTTAAATCAGCCAAACTTTGGCTTATTTCTCAGACTCTGAGCCAGGCCCTACTGCTTCAATATGCACTCAGCCTGGGCCTGGGCCCCGCTACCTTCATATGGCCCATACCTGATGTTATATTTTGTTAATTCACAATATTTAAACAATTTAAAAGACATGGGAGTCCGGGAATGCAGGTCTAACTTTATGTTTATTTTAAGTGAGGTACACACATATCACATGATAGTGTGATGATGTATGGAATTTACATATTTATACAGATAACCCGTAATGAATTATTTTATTGAACAAGAATGCTTAACCAAACAATATATTTACAAGATTACTCAAATATTACTGTCTGGCCTGGTGCTTAACTTTTGACCAAGTGCTCCTATAAACATGTTATGCTGTAATAGCATCTTGCTGCCAGCGGGAGCACCAGTCACAGTAAATACACACTCTCTTGTAAATGTGCTCACAGGCACAGTCCGTTCTAGTTCACCTCACTCCTAATGTCACCTCATTTACACCACACTGAATCTTCATCACCCCACATCCCACAGGATACAAGATTAACCAGTGCCTAATTTTGTAAATTATTAAAATAGAGAATTCATTCAATGGTAAAATATTTCAATTATTAAAACTCCATTACCTTGCGTATTCATTTATTTTAATGAAATATTATATATTTAATAAATTGAAGCTCTTTGTGTTTATTTTAAGTAATTAGTGTTTTTCTAGGCGTTAATAGCTTTGAACTTTGAGTATACGATTGTAACTCTCGATGTATAAGTTAACAAGGATTTTATCCTTGGCATGCTGCCGTGCCTACATGAGCTATCTGCAGACTCGAATAAGAAGGCGGAGCATGTGAACCAGACAGTGATAAATCAACTGCCCTCAGAGAGGATCAAAGATCAACTTTATTCGCCATATGCAGACACACTTAGAAGTGTTCAAAGCTGAGCATCAGGGCCAGACTTCAGAGCTGTGCAGAATGCCGGCATTAAAAAAAACATCATTTGATTCCTATATGCGTGCTAGAATAAGAAGGCAGAAAGTGTAAAATAGACAGTGATAAATCCTCTGAGCCGATCAAGGAGCAAGGTTCAGGGACCCACTTTATTTGCCAAATACATTTACATGTGTTAGGAGTTTGCTGTGGTGTGTTGGTCAGGGTGTGACGTGCAACAAGAAAACAACATTCAACAATTATAAAGAATAAGGAATTAATTAAAAATAAGTTAGATTTTAAAGTACAGATATGGAATAAATATCAGTATGTACTTACAACGTAAACAGCATAATAAAAGGTGGTTTAATGAGGACAGTGATGGGGGTAATAGATAGAGGGGGTGGGAGGGGGCTACCTAGAATGGTTGATCAGATGTGAAAGAAACCTCTGAGATGGCGTGAGGATTTTGTTTTAGTATTCCTACAGTGTTTTCCAGAATGGAGTTTTCGAGACAGGTAGTTTACAAGAGGGTGAGAGGAGGGTAGTGTCAGCAATAAATTTTCCGGCCTTCTTCTTTGTCCTGGACAGTGATGGTTGACTGCAGCCAGTCACCTTTTCTGCTGACCTGATAGTTGTGCGTATTGTGAGAGGATGCTACACTGAAACAGACAGTCATGGTTGATGTGAGGATGCTCTCTATTTTTGCAGTGTAGGATTGCACCAGGTTGTTCTGGGCAAGATGCAATTTTACCGAATGCCAGTCAGTACATCCTCTGCTGAGCCTTTTTGTTAATGAAGGAGATATGGTTCTCCCACATGAGGCCATGTGAGGTAATGTTGAAATGGTGCGCACTGCAGAACTGGTGATAATGAGTGGGTGGGAAGGAGACACATTTCTCCTGAAGTCAATATGCATCTCCCGGGTTCTGAGGCCATTCATCTCCAAGTTGTTATGACTGTGCCAGAGCACGAGCTTATTTACTTCCTGATGGTGGTACTTGGGCTTGTCACCTCTGGTGATTAGCCCAATGACAGTGGAATCATCCATAACCTTTCTCAGTTTAACTGCTGGATCACTGGAGACATGGTCATTGGAGTAGAGAGAAAGTGAGAGGGGAAGAGAAGACACTCCTGCGGCATAACAATGTTGAGAATGTGGAGGTGTGCTTCCCTAGTCTCACAGACAGCCTCTTGTCAGAGGAAGATTGGGATCCACCTGTAGACAGAGCAAAAGTGTATTGTTTGTGGGAACTTTCTGTGTAAAGCCAACTGCAGTACACTAAGTGACCACTTTATTAGGTACACCTGCACACCTGCTCTTTAATGCTAACATCTAATCAGCCAATCAGATGGCAGCAACTCAAGAAAATGAAAGCACACAGACATGGTCAAGAGGTTCAGTTGTTATTTGGACCAAACAGCAGAATGAGGAAGAAATGTGATCTAAGTAACTTTGACCGTAGAATGACTGTCGGTGCCAGACAGGGTGGTTTGTGTATCTCAGAAACTGCTGATCTGAGATTTTCAAACACAACAGGCTCTAGAACTTACAGAGAATGGTGCGGGAAACAAAAGACATCCAGTGAGTGGCAGTTCTGTGGGCAAAAACAACTTAAGGAGAAAGGTCAGAAGAGAATAGTCAGTCTGGTTCAAGCTGACAATTGACAGTAATTTAAATAACTATGTGTTACTACAGTGGTGTGCAGAAGAGCATCTCTGAATGCACAAAATGTCAAACCTTGAAGTGGATGGGCTGCAGCATCAGAAGACCAAAGTTCAATGTAAATCTTATTATCAAAACACATATTAGAAACATAGAAAATATACAGCACAGTAAGAAACATAGAAAATATACAGCACAGTATAGGTCTTTCGGCCCACAAAGCTGTGCCAAACATGTCCCTTCCTTAGAACTACCTAGGCTTTACTCATAGCCCTCTATTTTTCTAAGCTCCATGTATCCATCCAGGAGTCTCTTAAAATACCCTATTGTTTCCATCTCCACCACTGCTGCCAGCAGCCCATTCCACACACTCAACACTCGCGGCATTAAAATCTTAGCCCTGACATCTCCTCTGTACTTGCTTCCAAGCATCTTAAAACTATGCCCTCTCGTGGTAGCCATTTCAGCCCTGGGAAAAAGCCTCTGACTATCCACATGATCAATGCTTCTCATTATCTTGTACAGGTCTATCAAGTCACCTCTCACCCTCTGTTGCTCCAAGGAGAAAAGGCCAAGTTCATTCAACCTATTCTCATAAGGCATGCTCCCAAATCTAGGACACATCTTTATAAATCTCCTCTGCAACCTTTCTATGGTTTCTACGTCCTTCCTATAGTGAGGTGTCCAGAACTGAGCACAGTACTCCAAGTGGGGTCTGACCAGAGTCCTATATAGCTGCAACATTACCTCTCGGCTCTTAAACTCAATCCCACAATTGATGAAGGCCAATACACCGTATGCCTTCTTAACCTCAGAGACAACCTGTGCAGCAGCTTTGAGTGTCCAAAGGATTCGGACCCCAAGGTCCCTCTGATCTTCCACACTGCCAAGAGCCTTACCATTACTGCTATATTCTGCCATCATATTTGACCTAATAAAATGAACCACCTCACACTTACCTGGATTGAACTCCACCTACCACTTCTCAGCCCAGTTTTGCATCCTATCAATGTCCCGTTGTATCCTCTGACAGCCCTCCACATTATCCACAACACCCCCAACTTTTGTGTCATCAGCAAACTTACTAATCCATCCCTCCACTTCCTCATCCAGGTCATTTATAAAATTCACAAAGAATGTGGGTCCCAGAACAGATCCCTGAGGCACCCCAATGGTCACCAGCCTCCATGCAGAATATGACCCATCTACAACTACTCTTTGCCTTCTGTGGGCAAGCCAGTTCTGGATCCACAAAGCAATGCCCCTTGGATCCCATGCTTCCTTACTTTATCAATAAGCCTGGCATGGAATACCTTATCAAATGCCTTGCTGAAATCCATATACACTACATCTACTGCTCTGCCTTCATCAATGTGTTTAGTCACATCCTCAAAAAAATCAACCAGGCTCGTAAGGCATGACCCGCCTTTGACAAAGTCAGGCTGAATATTACTAATCATATTATGCCTCTCCAAATGTTCATAAATCCTGCCTCTCAGGATCTTTTCCATCAACTTACCAACCACTGAAGTAAGACTCACTGGTCTATAATTTCCTGGGCTATCTCTACTCCCCTTTTTGAATAAAGGAACAACATCCACAACTCTCCAATCCTCTGGAACCTCTCCAATCCTCACTGATGATGCAAAGATTATTGCCAGAGGCTCAGCAATCTCCTCCCTCACTTCCCACAGCAGCCTGGGGTACATCCCATCCGGTCCCAGTGACTTATCAAACTTGATGCTTTCCAAAAGCTCCAGCACATACTCTTGCTTAATATCTACATTCTCAAGCTTTTCAGTCTACTGCAAGTCATCCCTACAATCACCAAGATCCTTTTCCACAGTGAATACTGAAGCAAAGCGTTCATTTAACACCTCCGCTATTTCCTCTGGTTCCATACACGCTTTCCCACTGTCACACTTGATTGGTCCTATTCTCTCACGTCTTATCCCCTTGCTCTTCACGAATTTGCAGAATGCCTTGGGGTTTTCCTTAACCCTGTCCGCCAAGGCCTTCTCATGGCCCCTTCTGTCTCTCCTAATTTCATTCTTAAGCTCCTTCCTGTTAGCCTTACAATCTTCTAGATCTCTATCATTACCTAGTTCTTTGAACCTTTCATAATCTCTTCTTTTCTTCTTGACTAGATTTACAACAGCCTTTGTGCACCACAAATCTTGTACCCTACCATCCTTTCCATGTCTCATTGGAACATACCTACTCAGAACCCTATGCAAATATCCCCTGAACATTTGCCACATTTCAGCTGTGTATTTCCCTGAAAACTTCTGTTTCCAATTTATGCTTCCAAGTTCCTGCCTGATAGCCTCATAGCTCCCCTTACTCCAATTAAACGTTTCCTTAGCATGTCTGTTTCCATCTCTCTCCAATGCAATAGTAAAGGAAAGAGAATTGTGATCACTATCTCCAAAATGCTCTCCTACTGAGGAGACCTGACACCTGACCAGGTTCATTTCCCAATACCAGATCAAGTACAGCCTCTCCTCTTGTAGGCTTATTTGCATATTGTGTTAAGAAACTTTCCTGAATACACCTAATGAACTCCACACCATCTAAATCCCTTACTCTAGGGAGATGCCAATCAATATTTGGGAAATTAAAATCTCCCACTACCCTGTTTTCCAGAATCTGTCTCCCTATCTGCTCTTCGATGTCCCTGTTATTATTGGGTGGTCTTTAAAAAACACCCAGTAGAATTATTGACCCCTTCCTATTCCAAACTTCTACCCACAGATACTCTGTAGACAACCCCTCTATGACTTCCTCCTTTTCTGTAGCTGTGACACTATCTCTGATCAACAGTGCCACACCCCGCCTCTTTTGCCTCCCTCCCTGTCCTTTCTGAAAAGTCTAAAGCCTGGCATTTGAAGTAGACATTCCTGCCCCTGCACCATCCAAGTCTCTGTAATGGCCACAACATCATAGCTCCAAGTGCTGAACCACACTGCAAGCGCATCCACTTTATTCATGATACTCCTCACATTAAAATAGACACATCTCAAACCATTGGATTGAGCGCGTTCTTTCTCTCTCACCTGCCTGTCTTCCCTTTCACACTATCTCCAAACTTTCTCGATTTGTGAGCCAACCTGCCTTTCCTCCGTCACTTCTGTTCAGTTCCCTCCCCCCAGCATTTCTAGTTTAAACTCTCCCCAACAGCCTTAGCAAACCTGCCTGCCAGGATACTGGTCCCCCTGGGATTCAAGTGCAACCCGTCCTTTTTGTACAGGTCACACCTGCCTCAGAAGAGGTCCCAATGATCCAGAAATCTGAATCCCTGCTCTCTGTTCCAATCCCTCAGCCACGCATTTATCATCCACCTCATTCTATTCCTACATTCACTGCCATGTGGCACAGGCAGTAATCCGGAGATTACTACCTTTGAGGTCCTGCTTCTCAACTGCTTTCCTAACTCCCTGTAGTCTGTTTTCAGTACCTCCTCCTACATATGTCGTTGGTACCAATATGTACCATGACCTCTGGCTGATCTCCTTCCCACTTCAAGGTATTGTGGACGCGATCGGAAATATCCTGGACCCTGGCACCTGGGAGGCAAACTACCATCCATGTTTCTTTCTTACGTCCACAGAATTGTCTGTCTGACCCCCTAACTATAGAGTCCCCTATCACTGCTTCCTTTCCCTACCCGTCTGAGCCACAGGGCCAGACTCTGTGCCTGAGGCACGGCCACTGCCGCTTCCCCCAGTTAGACTGTCCTCCCCCCAACAGTACTCAAGCAGGAGTACTTATTGTTAAGAGGGACTGCCACTGGAGTACTCTCTAGCATCTGCTTCTTGCCCTTCCCTCTCCTGACTGTTACCCACTTCTCTATCTCCAGTGATCCCAGGGTGACTACCTGCCTAGAGCTCCCGTCTATCACCTGCTCAGTCTGCCTGACCAGATGAAGGTCATCGAGCTGCAACTCCAGTTCCTTAACGTGGTCACTAAGGAGCTGCAGCTCGACACACCTGGTGCAAATGTGGTCGTCTTGTTCTTCTTCTTGGGCCTTTAGCTCCCAGGGGAGCGTAGGCCATCAATGACCTCCCTCAGTTGAGAGTATGGTTGGAGTTCATCAATATTTCTGTAATCCATTGCATCCACTCACCAGAGCCTTGTCAGCTGGCCTTAACTGTTTCCACCTATCACGAGGTGAATGTAGAGTTCCACTTTGAAAGGTAAAGTATATTTATGTCACCATATACAACCCTGAGATTCATTTTCCTGTGGACATACAGGTTTCCCCCGCTATCCGAAAGTAGAGTGTTCCTATGAAACCTTTCGTAAACCAAAATGGTGTAAAGTGAAGAAGCAATTACCACTAATTTATATGGAAAAAATTTTTGGGAGTTCCCAGACCCAAAAAATAACAGACCAAATCAAATCAAATAACACATCAAACCTAAAATAACACAAACATATAGTAAAAGCAGGAATGATATGATAAATACACAGCCTATATAAAGTAGAAATAATGCATGCACAGTGCAGTTTCATTGACCAGAGTCAGGAAGATGGAGCCAAAAACTGATCTGTAGAAAAAAAATCGGCACGTACACGCATCCGCACACACCTGCCTGTGCAAGGCTTCACGGTCACAGTAGTCTTTCTCGGCGTAAACACAAGTTTAAAGTGGGCTCCTTTTTTAATAAAAAAGAAAATCCTCTTTGGATTTCCTTTGGTTAGCGAAAACAGGTACTAATGGAGGTCTTTTGTAAAAGCGAAGTGGCGTAAAGCGAACTTCTGTAAGTGGGGGACACCTGTACTCAATAGATCATAGAACAATGACCATAACAGAATCAATGAAAGATCGCCTAGCTAGGGCATACAACCAGAATGCAGAAGACAACAGACTATGCAAATACAGACACTAACACTCAGTGGCCATTTTATTAAGTACAGGAAGTAGCTAATAAAGTGGCCACTAAGTGCATTTATGTATGCAGCCTGTGTCTAACTGTGTGTTGCAATACTTCAGGGAGCTGAGCATTGCCTTCAGTGAGCGCATTTTGTAATGGGTGAGATGATGGAAGCAGTGCTCTGTGAATGGTGATGGGAGAGAATGATTAAATACTCCTACTATGGCAATCATCAGATCAGAGCTGTTCGATAACCATGTTGTGTACAGTCAGATTCAAATTATGATGCTTGTTACAGGTTCCATGTGTTGCCTTAGATAATTTCAGTACGAGTCATTTCTGTAAGCAGTCTATGCATGATATATTCAGGACCATTCAGGAGCTAATTATAATTTGTTTAACATTACAGTGTAGCAGTAGGGCCTCCTGTGTAATCCGTGATTCTTATGAATTTCTTGAACCTGTTCAAAGGCAGCTGAAATGATTGGGTAATTTTTCAAGTATTAAAGGAATCGAGGGCTGTGGGGTTAGTATAGCAAAGATGGGCAGACCAGCCCTGATCCTGAATGGTGGTGCAAACACAAAGATCTGAATGGTCTCCTGTTTCTCAGATTCAGCTGATCGCCTGATTGGAGGAGGGGCCACAGAGTGAATAGAAACATGTTCCTACCTTAGAAATTACTAGGCTTACCTACAGCCCTCTATTTTACTAAGCTCCATGTACCTATCTATAAGTCTCTTAACAGACCCTATCGTATCCACCTCCACCACCATTGCCAGCAGCCCATTCCATGCACTCACCACTCTCTGAGTAAAAACCTTACCCCTGACATCTCCTCTGTACCTACTCCCCAGCACCTTAAACCTGTGTCCTCTTGTGGCAACCACTTCATCCCTGGGAAAAAGCCTCTGACTATCCACATGATCAATGTCTCTCATCATCTTATACACCTCTGTCAGGTCACCTCTCATCCTCCATTGCTCCAAGGAGAAAAGGCCGAGTTCACTCAAACTATTCTCATAAGACATGCTCCCCAATCCAGGCAACATCCTTGTAAATCTCCTCTGCACCCTTTCTATAGTTTCCACATCCTTCCTGTAGTGAGGTGTCCAGAACTGAGCACAGTATTCCAAGTGGGGTCTGACCAGGGTCCTATATAGCTGCAACATTACCTCTCGGCTCCTAAATTCAATCCCACAATTGATGAAGGCCAATACACCGTATGCCTTCTTAACCACAGAGTCAACCTGCGCTGCTGCTTTGAGCGTACTATGGGCTCAGACCCCAAGATCCCTATGATCCACCACATTGCCAAGAGTCTTACCATTAATACTAAATTCTGCCATCATATTTGATCTACCAAAATGAACCACTTCACACTTACCTGGGTTGAACTCCATCTGCCACTTCTCTGCCCAGTTTTGCATCCTATCAATGTCCCGCTGTAACCTCTGACAGCCCTCCACACTATCCACAACACCCCCAAACTTTGTGTCATCAGCAAACTTACTAATCCATCCCTCCACTTCCTCATCCAGGTCATTTATAAAATTCACAAAGAATGTGGGTCTCAGAACAGATCCCTGAGGCACACCACTTGGTCACCAACCTCCATGCAGAATATGACCCATCTACAACCACTCTTTGCCTTCTGTGGGCAAGCCAGTTCTGGATCCACAAAGCAATGTCCCTTTGGATCCCATGCTTCCTTACTTTCTCAATAAACCTTGCATGGAATACCTTATCAAATGCCTTGCTGAAATCCATATACACTACACCTACTGCTCTACCTTCATCAATGTATTTAGTCACATCCTCAAAAAAATCAACCAGGCTCGTAAGGCATGACCCGTCTTTGACAAAGACATGCTGACTATTCCTAATCATATCATTCCTCTCCAAATGTTCATAAATCCTGCCTCTCAGAATCTTCTCCACTTGTCTATAATTTCCTGGGCTATTTCTACTCCCTTTCTTGAATAAAGGAACAACATTTGCAACCCTCCAACCCTACAGAACCTCTCCTGTCCCCATTGATGATGCAAAGATCATTGCCAGAGGCTCAGCAATCTCCTCCCTCACCTCCCACGGTAGCCTGTGGTACATCCCGTCCAGTCCCGGTGACTTATCCAACTTGATGGTTTCCAAAAGCTCCAGCACATCCTCCTTCTTAATACCTACATGCTCAAGTTTTTCAGTCTGCTGCAAGTCATCACTACAATCACCAAGATCCTTTTCCATAGTGAATACTGAAGTAAAGTATTCATTAAGTACCTCTGCTATTTCCTCTGGTTCCATACACACTTTCCCACTGTCACACTTAATAGGTCTTATTCTTTCAGGTCTTATCCACCTGCTCTTCACATACTTCTGGAATGCCTTCAGGTTTTCTTTAATCCTGCCTGCCAAGGCCTTCTCATGGTCCCTTCTGGCTCCCCTAATTTCCTTCTTAAGCTTTCTATTAGCCTTATAATCTTCTAGATCTCTAACATTGTCTATCTCTCTGAACCTTTTGTAAGCTTTTCTTTTCTTCTTGACTAGATTTATTACAGCCTTTGTACACCATGGTTCCTGTACCTTACCATAACTTCCCTGTCTCATTGGAACATACCTATACAGAACTCCACACAAATATCCCCTGAACATTTGCCACATTTCTTCCGTACTTTTCCTCCACAAGACATAGGAATAGAATTAAACTCTGCTCTGACATTCCATCATGGCTGATTTATTATCCCACTCACACTCCCCCACCTTCTCTCTTAACCTTTGACACCCTTACTAATCAAGAACCTATCAACCTCCACTTTAAATACACAATGGTTTGGCCTCCACACCCATCTGTGGCAATGAATTCCATCGATTCCCTCTGAGGGAGGAAGGGGGATTGGTGGAGCCCAGCATTTAAAGCGCTTCTGACCAGGTTATAACCACCCTCCACCCATTTGCACGATTAATGGTGAGGCCTTTGCTATCAGAGGCAGATTGGACAATTAAATATTTTGGTAACACTAGACATCTTGAATTTAATAAGGAAGAAATATAAGAATAGTCTATTCTTTTAATAGAGAGAAAATTCAAAAATTTGAGATGCAAAAGGACTTGGGAGTCCTTGTTCAAGGTTCCCTAAAGGTTAATTTGCAGGTTGAGTCAGTGGTGAGGAAAGCAAATGCAATGTTAAGCATTAATTTCAAGAGGGCTAGATTATAAAAGCAAGGATATAAAGTTGAGGCTTTGTAAGGTACGGTGGAGGCTTCATTTGGAGTACTCTGGGCCATTTTGGGCCCCTTATCTACTAAGAAAAGATGCGCTGACATTGGAAAGATTTCAAAAAAAGTTCATGAAAATGGTTCTGGAATTGAAAGGTTTACCATATGAGGAGTATTTAATGGCTCTGGGCCTGTATTCACTGGAATTCAGAAGATTGATGGGTGATCTCATTGAAACCCGTTGAACATTGAAAGTCTTTAACATGTTGTAGGTGGATATGGAGAGGCTGCTTCCTGTGGTGGGGATTCTAAGACCAGAGGGCACACAGAATGCAGGGTTATCCATTTAGAGCAATGATGAAGAGTAACTTCTTTAGTCAGAGAGTAGTGAATCTGTGGAGGCCAAGTCACTGGGTATATCTAAGGCAGAGGTTGATAGATTCTTGATTAGTCAGGGCATGAAAGGTTTCAGGGAGAAAGCAGGTTATTAGGGCTGAGAGGGAAATGGATCAGCCATGATGAAATGGCAGAGTCAAATGACCTAATTCTGTATTAATTTATTATGGTCTTATGGTGTAATTTGTATGCATTTCCTAGGCCTAAGGAAGTTCAGTGGGCAAAAGCTTTTTGGGTTAAGGTAAGGTGTTTATGGTATGACATGAGGGCCAAGAGAATCAATGTGCTACCTCCAAGTCTCTCAAGCCTTTCTTGGATTGGACCCCTCCTATCTTCACTCACACACATTCATGATCAGCTGTCATCTCCCCAACTGCAACAAGTGCCTCTTACCCAATCAACAATCACCAGTAAATTAATTGGCTCCATTAACTGAACATCAGGAAAGAAGGAAGAATCCTTTCTACACTTTGGGAAAGGTTTGTTCTTCTGTGAGACTCTGCATTTTGTCCGACCTCCCATCTAAACCTCTGTTCCCGATTCCCCTACTCAAAAACTCCACTAGTCTCAACTCTGAACACACTCAACCACTGTACACATCTCTAGGGTAAGGAATTTCAAAGATCTACAATTGCTTGTAAAGTAATTTTACCTACCTTAAACAGCAGTAAATTGCAAGAAAACCTATCTATTTTTAATTCAAAACATTGTGATCAGAATTAGAATGAGGTTCATTGTCACTGATATATATCATGAAATTTGTTGTGTGTTGTGTAGCAACAACACAGTGGAAGCATAACAAGTTACTACAAGTTACAAAAAGTAAATGCATTCTGTAAGTAGTGCAAAAGAGGCATAACAGGTCATATAGACCATTCAGAAATCTGATCACAGAGGGGAGGAAAATGTTCCCAAAGTATTGAGTTTGGATCTTCAGACCTCTCTGTCTCCTCCCTGATTGTAGTAATGAGAAGAGGGCATTTTCCAGGTGCTGATGGATGCCACATTCCAGAGGCACCTCCTCTTGAAGATGTCCTCAGTGGTGGAGAGGCTGGTGCCCGTGATGAGGCTGACTGAGTCTACAGCCCTCTGAAGTCTCTTCTGAATCAAAATGAGAATCAGAATCAGATTCATTAACACCGGCATATGTCGTGAATCTGTTGATTTTGCAGCGGCAGTACAATGCAATACAGAATAATAGAGAAAAAACTGTGAATTACAGTAAGTCTATAAATAAATAGTTAAATAAGTAGTGCAAAAATAGAATTAAAAAAGCAGTGAGGTAATGTTCATGAGATAGTGTCCATTCAGAAATCAGACGGCAGATGGGAAGAAGCTGTTCTTGAATCGTTCAGTGTGTGCCTTCTGGCTTTTGTACCTCCTTCCTGATGGTAACAATGACAAGGCATGAACTGGATTCTAGGGGTCCGTATTAAAGAAGACTGCCTTTTTGAGGCATTGCTCCTTGAAGAGGTATGTCCTGGATACCATGCCAACTACAGATCCTGTGCATGGCCCCACCATATTGGACAGTGTTGCAAACCTTAAAATGCTCTTTGCAATACATATGGAGAAATTTGCTAGAGTCTTTAGCGACATACCAAATCTCTTCACACTCCTAATGAAGTGAAGACACTGGTGTGCCTTCTTCATGACTACATCAACATGTTGGACCCAACACAGTCCCTTGGAGAAGCTGGCACCCGAGCATTTGACACACAAGAACTTGAAACTGCTCACTCTTCCCACTGCTGAGCCCTCGATGAGTATTAGTACACGATCAGCCAACTTCACCTTCCTGAAGTCCACTCTGCTGACACACCACTTACCATTTGAACTACTGGTTGGTCCTAGCGTTTTGTGATTCCTGCAACAGAACTCCAAAATCGCTCTGTATTTTGTCCTCTTGCCATCTCTATCCATTGAGATATTACCTGCTTTGAGATTTCTCCTACCTCACACTGTTCCACATAAAACCCCAATATCCCAATCACTTATTCTATCTATATCCCACTGCAGAATCACATCCTTGTCGTGGCTTGGAGGCTGGCATGAGAGAGCTATGTTGGCTGGAATCAGTGCTCTGTACTTTGATTCTTGGTAGGGTCACCCCTTCCAAACAGATCGAGGGTTCGAGCCCAGACAAAGAGTGGTCCACGGACCTCCAGATTTGGGGGGTTTAGCTCAGGGCCAACTGCCCTGACTGGTAAAACTATTCTGTTACCCAAACAGTCATGAAGAATCCTTCTATATCTGAGTGTGCGAATATTCCTGAGTTTCCACTTGGGATTTGCTTCATTGACAGTAGTGAAAACCGAGAGGAAGCTACTGACATGATGAAGGAAGCCCAGAAATGAAGAATCTTTACTGATGCCCTAAATGCCAGTGGCATAACAGGCAGTAAAGTAAGTAAGTAAGCAGAGTCACAATGCCCTTATCACAACTAATTTTGTATATTTGGAAATTTGGGAACCTTGCACACTCCAGATCATTAAGGTAAATAGTGAATGATTGTGTGCCAGAACCTATCCTTTGGGCACTCCAATAACTACCTCTGTCCAGTGTGAACATGGCCCAATTACTCTTGTTCCTATGAGACAGTAGATTTTCAATCCATCCTAACACATTTCCTCCAGTCACAGAGAAATCAAAATTCACAGCTTCCTGTGTAGCATCTTGTCAAATGCCTTTTGGAAATCTGCAAATGCCTATTATGCCACTGGGCAGATGAAATGAAATCTTTCTTGATTGTAGTTTCTATAACAATTTTTTTGACCTTTCAGGGTTGTTAGTCTTGAGTTGTACCCCCAAACCTGGAGGGACGGTGAACCAATCTTAGTCTGGCCTCTACCCTTTGACTCTTTGTAATGTGTGACTTTACCGAGAGACAAAGCATAAAGCCCTGTCCCCTGCTAACTTAGCTCAACTTAGCTCATTGAGGGACACAAAGCTCTAAAACATCAGACAAGGTTGCGGTCCTCATGGAATCGTGCAAATCTAAATACGCTATATTTTCTTGACCTCTCTATCAATCCTCAACGTTACATCCTCAAAAAACTCAAGCGAATTTATCAAACATTATTCAAACCTCATTTACCTTTCATGGAACCATATTGACTTGGTTTAATTAGTCTGTTTCCCTAAATGACTAGTTATTGATTTAGTAGGTCACCAAAGACTCTTATAAATAATTTGGAAAACGAGTAGCTCAGGAGGTTAATGGTTGGGTTGAGTTACCGATCTTGGCATTTTTACTGGCAAATTTTTCATCACCATGTGAGGAGACATCATTAGTGCGCTGTTGATTACAGTGTGTCCTCCAAGCATAATCACACCACATTCAACAGCATACTGATGATGTCTCCTTTGTTACTAGGATCTCCCCTTAGTAATGATGATCAGAGAAGCAAAAAACAGTACCTGTAATTACCAACAAGTGCCTTTATTGGCTTAATGGAAGAGCATGGGAATTTACAGAACTTGTGTGCACACCTACTAAGTTTTGTGACTGTCCATGAACAGTCTAAGAATACAATAGACAATAGACAATTGGTGCAGAAGTAGACCATTTGGCCCCTCGAGTGTGCACCGCCATTCTGAGATCATGGCTGATCATTCACTATCAATACCCAGTCCCTGCCTTGTCCCCATATCCCTTGATTCCCCTA
The DNA here is from genome assembly GCF_030144855.1 of Hypanus sabinus. Taxonomy (NCBI): domain Eukaryota; kingdom Metazoa; phylum Chordata; class Chondrichthyes; order Myliobatiformes; family Dasyatidae; genus Hypanus; species Hypanus sabinus. Next base: position 99,791,411 of record NC_082716.1, on the reverse strand, counting down.
TCCATCAGATATCTATCTAGCTCCTTCTTGAAAGCATCCAGAGAATTGGCCTCCACCATCTTCTGAGGCAGTGCATTCCACACCTCCACAACTCTCTGGGAGAAGAAGCTCTTCCTCAACTCTGTTTTAAATAACTGACCTCTTATTCTCAATCCATGCCCTCTGGTACTGGACTCTCCCAACATCTGGAACATATTTCCTGCCTCAGTCCTATCAAATCCTTTAATTATCTTAAACATTTCAATCAGATCCCCTCTCAATCTCCTCAATTCCAGTGTGTACAAGCCCAATCTCTCCAATCTGTCTGCGTAAGACAGCCCTGCCATCTCAGGAATCAACCTAGTGAATCTACGCTGCACTTCCTCAATTGCCAGCATGTCCTTCCTTAAACCTGGAGACCGAAACTGTACACAATATTCCAGGTGTGGTCTCACCAGGGCCCTGTACAAATGCAAAAGGACATCCTTGCTCTTATACTCAATTCCCCTTGTAATAAAGGCCAACATTCCATTTGCCCTCTTCACTGTCTTTTGCACTTGCTCATTCACCTTCATTGACTGATGAACTAGGACTCCTAGGTCTCTTTGCATTTCTCCCTTACCTAACTCTACACCGTTCAGACAATACTCTGCCCTCTTGTTCCTGCTTCCAAAGTGGATAACTTCACATTTATTCACATTGAATGACATCTGCCAAGTATCTGCCCACTCACCCAGCCTATCCAAGTCTCCCTGTATTCTCCTAACGTCCTCTTCGCATGTCACACTGCCACCCAGTTTAGTATTGTCAGCAAACTTGCTGATATAGTTTTCAATGCCCTCATCTAAATCGTTGACATAAATCGTAAAGAGCTGTGGTCCCAATACAGAGCCCTGTGGTACCCCACTAGTCACCTCCAGCCAGTCCGAGAAACACCCACTCACTGCTACCCTTTGCTTTCTATCTGCCAACCAGTTTTCTATCCATGTTGAAACCCTGCCCCCAATGCCATGAGCTCTGATTTTACTCACCAATCTTCTATGTGGCACCTTATCGAATGCCTTCTGAAAATCTAGGTACACTACATCCACTGGCTTACCCTCGTCTAACATCCTTGTTACACCCTCAAAAAACTCCAACAGATTAGTCAAGCATGATTTGCCCTTGGTAAGTCCATGCTGGTTCGGCCTAATACAAATGGTAATACATGAAAACGGAGTCTACGCTGGCCATGCATTCCTTGTGGTCCCAAACCGATCTCCACGTGTCCTTGAGGTTCTTCACATCTGCAATGGTTGGTCTCCGGAGAGAGTTTTCACTATTTTGCATTCAAGACTTCTGCTTTTATGTTCATTCCTTACCAGTTCAAATGTTACATTTCAGTTTTATTGGCTTTTGGTCACCTGATTGAGCCTTCTTATTGGATCTGGTCCATACCAGCACTCATTTAGAATGAACGTGACAACTAGTATTTTATGGTTTTTTGTTCTAAATCAGTTACCAAACCAGTAACCAACTCAAATCACGCAAGGCAAACACAGACCCCACCATTCTCAAACCTGCATGTTATATCATCAAAGGATACCTCATAAATAACTTCATATTTGGAAATTATCTCTACTCCAGCAGATTACCTGGAGTATCATTGTGCCTAATTTAAAACACTGATTGAGTCAAGCAAAATAAGTTCACAATGTGGAGGATGCAGTGCAGCTTCACAAAATGGCAGTCCCCATTATTTCAAATTCATGGCAAGAACAAAGGCAATTAGTTTGTCTGCTTCCATTGTCTTAGATTCACTCAAATTCACTGATTTCATACTGTAGTTCTTTTTCTGGTCAACTGCTTGCCTGGTGACAAGATGTTTACAAGTAAATTGACAAAATTGGAGAACCATTCAACCCAATTCTTGTAATTTTCTGATATCTTAGGACAGATCCTGGTCTAGTCATCTGAGCTTTGGTTGTTCTGATCTCCTAGATAATGTATGCAGTGTGTTCCAAGCTAAAGACCAATGCAAAACAAAAACCTTATTCCACATATCTAACAATTCTTTGCTGTTATTAATTCCCCAGCTTCACTCCCCACAGGCTCTACATCTACCGTAGCTGCCCTCTTACTGTTTATGTATCCATAGTAATTGTACTGTTTGTTTTCTCTCACTCTTCACTCTATCCTTTATCATGGGTCTTTTGCCTCTGGATTCTAATAATACCCACTAGCTCTTCTCACTTAGTGTGCCGTAGTTTAATTTAACAATACCCTCCTTTGTGTATCCATGCAGTTTCTCTTTGTGATTGGGATAACAATAAAATATAAGATATTGGGGCAGAATTAGACTATTTGGCCCATCGAGTCTGCTCCACCATTTCATCATGGCTGATCCATTTTCCCTCTCAGCCACTATCTCCTGCCTTCTCCCCATATCCCTTCATGCCCTGACTAATCAAAAATCTACCAACCTCAACCTTAAATGTACCCAGTGACTTGGCCTCCATAGCAGCCTGTGAGAATGAATTCCACAGATTCCATTCACTAGATAAAGAAATTCCTCCCCATTGCTGTTCTAAAAGGATGCCCCTTCTATACTGAGGGTGTGTCCTCTGGTTTTAGACTCTCCCACGATAGAAAACATCCTCTCCACATCCAATCTATCAAGACTTTTCAACATTTGATAGGTGTCAATGAGGTCACCCCTCATTCTTCTGAATTCCAGTCAGTACAGGCCCAGAGTCATCAAACACACCTTATATGACAAGCCTTTCAATCCCAGGATCATTTTTGTGACCCTCCTTTGAACCCTCCCCAATATCTACACATCCTTTCTTAGATAATACACCAGCTGTTTAAATAGCTACCACTGTTCATCTACTGACCTGTGACTTAGCTTGTTCACCCAAGGTATATTAGACCACTGCTCCCTCAGGCAATTATAATGGATCTTATTTAAATTAAAGGCACTGGTCATGGGCCTAAGGTGTTCATTCTCGAGTTAATTTGGAATTAAATGCAAGATACCTAATTAGTCCTTCTTTATTACATAAGACCAACTCTAAGTTAAACCCTCCCTGGGCAGACTCCACCATGCACGGCTATAAAAAGCAGTCTTTTTATAAAAGCAGACTGCTGGGTACAGCAGTCTTCAAATTCTTCTTCAACCATGCCATTACTCGTTTGGTTTGTCCAATCAAAGTGTTGATTCCCAGTCATTTCTTTACAACCCTTGACTGCAAGTTAGAGTCCCACTGACTTATTCACCATTAACCTTGTTAATTTCTCAAATCCTTTACTTCTGTTTGTGATTTGGCAAGCTGCTTCAAGTTATTGGAAAGTAGCCTAACTGTTATCCTGAGGATATCTGCAGTATCCTCCTGGGTGAAGTTATCTGCCACGTCCTGCTGGGTGAAAATATCTGCCCCATCCTCCTGACGGACAGCTGATTAAATGCATCTGCCATTTCATTGTTCCTTCCTCTTAATTCACCAACCTGGCCTTTAGAGAGCTCACACTTTCCTAAGCACTCTCTTCCTCTTGTCCCCAGACTTATTCTGAGGTAGTGTCCCAACTCAGAATGTTGCTGTTCGTCTCAACTATTTGCATGATTTGTGTTTTTTTTTCTTTCTCTTGAGCATCAGGTGTTGGTCTTTCTTTATTTTATATCTTTAACTGGGTCATTTCAGATTTCTTGCATTGTGATGACCTGTAAATAAACAAAGATACCAATTGTTGAGGTTCCTGCCACTGCCACATGACTGTGAGGATAGGAATAGAATAAAGTGGCAAATAAATGCGTGCCTGAAGAATTGGAGCAGGGAGCAGGATTCAGATTTTTGGATAACTGGGGCCTCTTCTGGCACTTGAATCCAAGGGGACAAATATTCTTGTGGGCAGATTTACTTGAACTGTTAGGAGTGGTTTAACCTAATACGGTAGGGAGATGGGAACCCGTATGACAGAGCTGAGGATGAGCCAGCAGGTTTACAAGTAGATGATGGGTGCGACATGAACGTAAGGGAGGACAAGCCAATGACTGGGTACAAATGCAGACAGAGCAAAGAGTTAAATTGTACCACAGAGGCAAAACTTGAAAACACTTGAAAAAACTTCAAAAACGAAAGAATGCAGGACTGAAGATGCTTCATTTAAATGCGCTTAGCATTTGGAATAAAGTGGATGAACTCATGGCACAATAGCAGACTGGCTGGTATGACGTTGGCATCACTGAGTCTTGGCTTAAAGAAGAACTACATTGGGAGCTTAACATCAGAGGATATACTTAATATCAAAAGGACAGGCAAGAAGGCATAGGTGGTGGTGCGGTTCTGTTGGTAAGAGATGGAATTACGTCTTTAGATAGAGGTGACATAGAGTCAGAGACTTTGAATCTTTGTGGGTGGAGTTAAGAAACTGCAAGGGAGAAAAATCTAATATGGGAATCATATACAGGCCTCCAAATAGTAGCCAAGATGTGGGGTTAAGATTGCAAAGGCACGTAATAAGGGTAATGTCACAATTGTAATAGGGGCCGTCAGAATGCAAGCAGATTGGGAAAATCAGGTTGGTGTCAGATCGCAAGAGAAGGAATTTGTTGAATGCCTACAAGATGGCTTTTTAGAGTAGCTTGTGATTGAGCCTGCTCGGGAAAATCTTAGATTGTGTAATAACCCAGATCTTATTAATTAGGAGCTTAACGTAAAGGAGACAGTGATCATAATACAACAGAATTCACTCTGCAATTTGAGAAGGACAAGCATAAGTCACATATATCAGTATCACAATAAAATAAAGGGAATTACAGAGGCATGAGAGAGGAGCTTCCCAGGTGGATACTGGTGGGGATGACAGCAGAACAGAAATGTCTGAAGTTTCGGGGAATAGTTCACAAGGCACGGGATTGATATGTCCCACAGATGAAGAATTCTCATTTGGCAGAGGTCGGCAACCATGGCTGATAAAGGATGTTAAGGACTGCATAAAAGCCAAGCAAAAGGCATATAAGGCAGCAAAAGTGAGTGGGAAGTTGGACGATTGGGAAGATTTTAAAATCCAACAAAAGGCAATTTAAAAAGCTCTAAGAAGGAAAAAGATAAATTATGAGGACAGACTAGCCGGTTATATAAAGTAGGATCCCAAATGTTTATTCAGTTATATAAAGAATAAAAGGGAGGTGAGAGTTGGTTCTGGAATGGTCCTTGAGGACTGGAAGATTGAAAATGTCACTCCACTCTTTAAGAAGGGAGGAAGGTAAAAGGAAGGAAACTATAGGCCAGTTAGCCTAACCTCAGTGGGTGGGAAAGTGTTAAAGTCTATTATTAAGGATGAGGTTTCGAGGTACTTGGAGATTAATGATAAAATAAATCAAAGTCAGCATGGTTTCTGTAAAAGGAAATCTTGCCCTACAGACCTGTTACAGTTCTTCGAGGAATTAACAAGCAGGGTGGACAAAGGAGAAGGGGTTGATGTCATTTACTTGGATTTTCAGAAGGCATTTGATAAGCACACATGAGGCTGCTTAAAAAGATCTAATGCTATGGCATTACAGGAAAGACACTGGCATGGATAGAGGAATGTCTGACAGGCAGGAGGCAGTGAGAGGGAATAAGAGGGTCCTTTTATCAGTTGGCTGCCAGTGACTAGTGGTGTTTCTCAGGGGTCAGTGTTGGGACCACTACTTTTCACATTGTTTGTCAATAATTTGGATAATGGAATTAATGGCTTTTTGGGAAAGTTTGTGGATGATAGGAAGATAGGTGGAGGGTTAGGTAGTGCTGAAGAAGCAATGCGATTGCAGCAGGACTTAGACAAATTGGAAGTGGAATTCCCCGGTTTTTTCTTTTTTACTATTATGCTGTTCTGTATTTCAGTTTTGTGTTGTTCTCTGCAAGCTGCTTGTTTGGGTTACTGTTGAAGACAAGAGATAGAAGAATTGTGTGCCATCAATTCAAATGGCTGGATTAAGAAGTTTCTTTGGTGAGGATCACTAAGGTTGGGCTTGGGGTCTTTTGCGAAGGAGATGATGCTGGAGAGGCTGTAGAATTCAACACGGAGCGAGTCCCTGATTCAACGAAGACCAGGATGAGATTGAAGGAGAATCGGAGAAGGGGAAACTGTGAGCTCCAACTTGTGCCCATTAGACTGTTTCATTAAAAAGGACCCTTTTCTTTTTCTGTTCTTTCTTTTCTAAGCCTTTAGTTAAATTAATTACAAAGCTAAATCTTTTAATTGTATATAGTGTACTGTCTATTATTTCATGGCACTTATTTGTAACAGGGTAACGAATCACACAGCGGGGTGAGTTTGCGCCTCAATCTCACATGTTTGGCGGGCTCGGAGATTGTCTTCCCTAGACTTGTGCAACTGATGGAACCAGAGTGTTTCAGGAGAATGAGAAAAAATGTGGCAGATGGAATGCAGTGTTGGAAAATGTATGATAATGCATTTTGGTAAAAGAAACAAGAGTGTCGACGATTGTCTAAACAGGAGGAACGTCAAACATCAGAGGTGCAGAGGGACTTAGGAGACATCATGCAAGACTCCCTGAAGTTTAATTTATAGGTTGAGTCTGTGGTAAAGAAGGCAAATGCAATGTTGGCATTTATTTCAAGGAGATTAGAATATAAAAGCAAGGAGATTATGCTGAGCCTTTATAAGACTCTAGTCAGGCTGCACTTGGAGTATTGTCAACAGTTTAGGGCTACATATCTCAGAAAGGATGTGTTGTCCTCATAGAGGAATCAACAGTGGAGAGAGTGAGCAGTTTCAAATTCCTGGGTGTCAAGATCTCTAGAGACCTAACCTGGTCCCAACGTATCTATGCAGCTATAAAGAAACTAAAATAACAACTATACTTCATTAGGAGCCTGAAGGGATTTGGTACGTCAACAAAAACATTCAAAAACTTCCAGAGATGTACTGTGGGGAGCAATCTGATAGGCTGCACCATTGTCTGGTATTGGTGGGGGGGGGGGGGTTTGGATTACTGTACAGGACTGAAAGAAGCTGCAGAGGGTCGTAAATTTAGTCCGCTCCATCTTGGGTACTAGTCTACAAATTACCCAGGACACCTTCAAGGGGTGGTGTCTCAGTAAGGCAGCTTCCATTAGTAAGGACCTCCAGCACCAAGGCATCAACCTTTTCTCACTGATACCATCAGGAAGGAGGCACAGAAGCCTGAAGGCACACACTCTGTGATTCAGGAACAGCTTCTTCCTCTCTGCCATCTGATTCCTAAATGGACTTTGAACCCAGAACACTACCTCACTTTTTTAATATATGTAATTTCTGTTTTTGCATGATTTTTAATCTATTCAATATACATATACTGTAATTGATTTACTTATTTATTTAATGTTACTTTTTCTCTTCTATATTATGTATAACATTGAAGTGCTGCTGCTAAGTTAATACATTTCTCGACACAAGCCAGTGATAATAAACCTCATTCTGATTCTGATTATCATTGGAGAGAGTCCAGAGGAGGTTCATGAGGATGAATGGGGTGGGGGGGGGGGGATTTCATTGAAACCTATCGAATGTTGAAAGGACTAGATAGGGTGGGTGTGGAGAGGATGTTTCTTATGGTGGGGGTAACCAGAACTGGAGGGCACAGCCTCAGAATTGAGGGCTGATCCTTTAGAACAGAGGTAAGGAGAAATCCTTTTAGCCAGAGAGTAGTGAATCTGTGGAATGCTTTGCCACAGACTGTGGTGGAGGCCAAGTCTGTGGGTATATTTAAGGTGGAAGTTGATCATATCCTGATCGGTCAGGGCATCAAAGGATATGGCAAGAAGGCAGGTGTATGGAATTGAGAGGATTCTGGGATCAGCCATGATGGAATGGCAGAGCAGACTCAATGGGCTGAATGGCTTAATTCTGCTCCCATTTCTTATAACCTTATAGTCTAAATCTCAAAGTTGTGCAATTTTATACATTCTTTAATAAGAAATGTACTTTGAATCCTTTGAACCTATGAAATACTCCTGGACTTTCGAACAAGGAACAGAACATCACATGACAGGCCCTTTGGCCCACGATGTTGTGCCAGATTACTCTAAGATCAATCTAAACCTTCTCCACCCACCCACCCCCAACACTGCCTCCCATTTTTCTATCATCCGTGTGCCTATCTAAGAGTTTCTTAAAGTCTCAATGTACGAGCCCTGGCAAGACACCGAATGCACCTTCCAGAGCTGGTGAAGCACAGTGACAACTTGTTAGCAGCGATGAACTACTTTATTACTCACTCTGTCCCTTGAAAATGATCACTGCAATTAATAGCCTGTAATTTCCCTTTTAGAGCTGAGCTTTTGAACAGCCTGTATGATGTGGCATTTTTGCAGTGTGAACGAAAGGCTTGAAGATGCAGGACGGCGTGGCATGTATTGGCAGGATCGAGGCAGTGGGGCCTAGGCCTGGGCCTTGGAGCAGGGAGCAAGCCAGTGTTGGGCCATTGCAGAAGCAGATTTGGAGGAGATACAAAGTTTGATAGAACTGAGGTGAGGCAGAGTTGAGGCAGCAAGGCTTGGGCCTGAGAATGAGGAACAACCCATTCTTTGGCCGATTTAAACAGTGGGCCAAATTAGAAAAGTTGGGTACAGATCAATTCAGGGCAGTGGGGTCCGGACCTGAGAAAGTATCGAAGTATAGATCCGACAGCAATGAATGACCCAGGGTTTGACAAATTGAAAAGGTCAGGTTATCGAACGTGGAGGTGAGGGAGGGTGGGTGTTCAGCATGCTCCTCAAGGTTTACTTTTCTCTGCACCGAATTGAGTCTGTGGCCTGCAGCTAATGGCTGTGACCGGCTTCATGGCTGTGGGCTTAGAACATAGAACATAGAAATCTACAGCACATTACAGGCCCTTCGGTCCACAATGTTGTGCTGACCATGTCACCTACGTTAGAAACTGCCTAAAGTTTCCCTACTGCATAGTCCTCTATTTTTCTAAGCTCCATGCACTTTGGAGGTCTTCTTCAGAGCACCCGTGTACTGAAGCTCCAAGATAGAGCCGATGCTGACCTTGAACTGGTTCAGCTTTAAAAGCCTGCTGTCCACTTTACACAATTGGATTTCCTGTTACTCTTGCCCACACTGCACCAGAATATGTGAATCACGTAACAGCCTCTACAGCGTCCTGAGGATCCACCAGTCGACAGCCGCTTGTGAGTGATAACTCTCATCACCGCCTTCCACGGGGAAACAACCCTACAGTATCTCCTCACTCAATCCATTTTATAACATTTCCTGTTTCAGTCTGATCACTTGCTAAGCTCCATTGCACAGAATTTTGAAGAATTTTTCATTTTTCCAGACCTTGTAGACAGAGAATTTGTAGCAGAAACTCTCTGACACACTTCTTCCTTCCTCATTGCCCAGTCCCATGACCTTGCCCAATCCAGCCACACACAATGTGAAATCCCTGGGAAACTGCATTTAACTTTCCACTCAGAGTCTACCAACATCCTGGCAGCGTAGGAAGTGGCCAACACTGCTTTGCTGATGGAGATTTGCGTCCTCTGGCAGCTCTTCATTGAGAGCAGACTGTATTTGTTGAACACAGGGCTGTCAAAAGCTTTTTTTTTGAGAGGTACCAGCTGTACGCATTAATTTTGATGCCCGCTCAGTGATGTTTAGGAATTTCACACCAAAATGATTCTTACAATTAGAGCCAGCCTCCGCCAGTGTGGCAGACATTGAGAAGTCCAGGCACGTCACTGGACCAGCTCGGGTGACAGATTTGCATTAAACCTCTCTCTCACCTCGGGGCACCTTGTGCTCACATTATTAATGGAAAGGATGATGGTCTTTGTGGAGACCTTGCAGTCTGAGTTAAAATTGATTGAAATTATCTGATTTATGTCACATTGCCAGTATGTGGGCTCATTTTGGCCGAGATATGTATTGGTTATAGTTACAGCATTGAGATGAGGCTTAATTAGTCACAATGACTTTGACAATATGTCAGCATGAGTGTTTTTTAACACTAATATGTTGCTATAACGAAGACCTGGGCAGTGCTGAGATAAACCAGTTAACACAGAGGGGCACTGGTATTGGTAGTACTGGTCAGTAGAGAGGCTACAGAAGGACTGCGACAGAATAGAGAATGACAAAGAAGAGGCAGTTGGAATTCAGTGTTGGGAAGTGTATGGTCATGCACTTTGGTAGAGGAAGTAAAAGGGTGGATTATTTTTTAAATGGAGAGAAAATTACAAAAAAACTGAGGTGCAAAGGGATTTGGGAGTCCTGGTGCAGGATTCCCTAAAGCTTCATTTGCAGGTTGAGTCGGTGGTAGGAAAGGCAAATGCAACGTTAGCATCCATTTCAAGAGGACTCGGATATAAAAGCAAAGATACAATATTGAGGCTTTTTAAAGCATTGATGAGGCCTCACTTGCAGTATTCAGAGCAGTTTTGGGCCCCTTATCTCAGAAAGGAAGGGCTGATATTTGAGAGGGTTCAAAGGAGGTTCATAAAAATGGTTCCAGGATTAAAAACCTTGCTAACTGGCTAGCACTTGGTGACGCTGGGCCTGTGCTCACTGGAATTCAGAAGAACGAGGGGTGACCTCATTGAAACCTATTGAAAGGTGGAGAGGGTCTTTCCTACGGTGGGACAGTCTAAGACCAGAGGACACAGTCTCAGAAAAGAGGTGTGTCCATTTAGAATGGAGATGAGGAGGATTTCTTTAGCCAGAGAGTGGTAAATTTCTGGAATTTGTTGCCACAAGCACCTGTGAATGCCAAATCATTGACTGGGAATAGCTGATCAATCTAACGAATGCCAGCCACTCTTAGAATAGAAAAAAATAATTCAGAGAAAAACAACACGATCGTTTATATGGGACAGTTTAGATGTGGCTTGTAAAGATTCTGGAAATGAACAGCTGACATTGGTGAAACATTCATGAAGCTGATGGGTCATTGACAACTGCCAGACTTTGCTGATGTCCTTGAAGAAGGGCCCTGCACTGGAGTCTGTTGGACATGTTGAAGCAGACCACAGCTGTGATGGGGCAGAACCAGGAGCGGGAAGGACCAGGGCCCCCACAGGACTATAGGGTAGGTACCTGCAAGAGAACTCTCCTCCCAAACCTCGGCTTATTACATCAGCACCGGTACCCTGGATGGAGCAATACATGAGACTGGTTGTGAAACTGGACAATATACTGGGCAGGTGCTGAGAAACTGTGCAACCCAACTAACAGAGGTCTTAATGGACATCTTTAATATGTCTCTGAAACAGTCCACAGTCTCCGAAGGCTTCAAGGCTTCCAGTATCCAAGAGAGTGACAGTAATTGGCCCCAACGATTGCTACAACAATTGTGAAGAGTTCTGAGTGGCTGGTAATAGATCGTATAAAATACCACCTTCCAGCAACACTGGACTCTTTCCAGTTCGCCTGCTGTTCAAGCTGATTGTGCCACAGCCCCGGCCCTCCTTCCTGCCTGTCCCACCAAGAAAACAATGCCTCGTATGGAAGGATGTTCTTCATCAACTTCATCTCAGTGTGAGACACAGCCTTCCCTCAGAGGGTGGTGGGCGTGCTGTCCTTGTTGGGACTCTGTAACTGGCGGAAAGACCCAGGTCAGTCCAAGTTGTCAACGACACCTCACACTGAGCACTGGTGAGTGCAATAAGGAGAGAGGAATCGATCTAGCTTCCTGGTTCCACTGGGAGATGGCGTAGACTCAGAAAGCCGAATCACCTCTTCTACATTTATCTATTTATCTGTTTAATGATGTAGCAAGAACAGCACGTGACCAGTTAGAAACATGCAGCTCTCATCGTATTGGCCGTTTTATTCCTCATGAGGGCCCTACATCGTGGCCACTTGAAAACAAACCAAAACCACTCAGAGACTAGGGGGTGTGGGGGAGGGTTGACGCCTTGTGACACCTATCCACAATAACCAAGTTCCAATTTGAAGGAAGTGCATAGAATCCTCTATTAAGAAACCAGCAAAGATGAAAAATCTAATCTATATGGAAAGATTGAATAGGTTAGAACTTTATTCCTTGGAGTGTAGAAGACTGAGAGGAGATTTGATAGAGGTAAACAAAATTATGAGGGGTATAGGAAGGATTATTCCAAGCAGGCTCTTTCCACTGAGGTTGGGTGCGATGACAAGCATAGGTCATGGGTTAAGGGTGAAATGTGAAAAGTTTAAGGGGAACATGAGGAAGACCTTCTTCACTCACAGTGTCATAGGAGTGTTGAATGAGCTGGCAGTGCAAGAGATGGATGTAGGTTCGAGTTCAAGGTTTAAGAGAAGTTTGGAATGGTACACGGATGGGAAGTTTGGATAGGTACAGGGATGAGAAGCTTGGATAGGTACATGGGTGGGAAGTTTGGATAGGTACACTGATGGGAAGTTTGGATAGGTACAGGGATGGGAAGTTTGGATAGGTACAGGGATGAGAAGCTTGGATAGGTACATGGGTGGGAAGTTTGGATAGGTACAGGGATGGGAAGTTTGGATAGGTACAGGGATGAGAAGCTTGGATAGGTACATGGGTGGGAAGTTTGGATAGGTACAGGGATGGGAAGTTTGGATAGGTACAGGGATGGGAAGTTTGGATAAGCACAGGGATGGCATGGACTTGATGGGCTGAAGGGCCTGCTGCACTTTTCTATGACTTTATAAACTCTATCTTGTAACGATAAAACTAAATGAAGCTAAAACAAGAGATATAACAAAATAAGCCATCTTAAACATTCTTAAGCATAATTAAGTGTTCTTAAGTGGTCAACAAAGAAGTATTATTCGGGCTGCCTCTCTGGTTCTGGACTAAGCTGAGCTAAGACAAACCATGGAGATGTAACTATACTCTTTGCGTCCACCACACCAAACCCAGCTGACAAATTACCCATAATAAACAAAATACAATACAGACTGAGACTAAACAGGTACATGGCTCCCACAGCCCAGATTTGCAAGGCATGGTTTCTAGAGAATTAATAATTAATAATTAGGAATAATGGTTGAGAAGGAAGAAAGACTAATAAGGAAGCTGTATCAGAAACACAGTGAGGCAGCTGGTGGGAATTACCTTCTCCTCTACTGCCGCACCTCATATTCCATCTGGGTAGCCTCCAACCTAATGGCGTGAGTATAGATTTCTCTTTCCGGTATACAAATTCCAACCCCCCCCCCCCCCCATTCCCCACTCTGACCTTTTATCTCTTCTCACCTGCCTATCTCTTCCCTTTAGGTCCTCTCCTCCTTCCCTTTTTCCTATGTCTGCTCTCCTCTCCTATCAGATTCCTTCTTCTCCATCCCTTGACCTTTCCCACCCACCTGGCTTCACCAATCACCCTCCAGTAAGCCTCCTTCCCCTCCCACCCACTTTTTTATTCTGGCCACTTCCCCCTTCCGTCCCAGTCCTAGCGAAGGGTCTCAACTCAAAACAACGACTATCCATTCATTTCCATAGATGCTGCCTGACCCACTGAGTTACATAGAACATAGAAAACCTACAGCACAATACACCTTCGGCCCACGTAGTCGTGCCGAACGTGTCCCTACCTTAGAAATTACTAGGCTTACCTATAGCCCTCTATTTTTCTAAGCTCCATGTACCTATCCAAAAGTCTTTTAAAAGACCCTATCGTATCCGCCTCCACCACCATTGCCAGCAGCCCATTCCACACACTCACCACTGAGTAAAAAACGTATCCCTGACATCTCCTCTGTACCTACTCCCCAGCACCTTAAACCTGTGTCCTCTTGTGGCAACCATTTCAGCCCTGGGAAAAAGCCTCTGACTAATCACATGATCAATGCCTCTCATCATCTTGTACACCTCTATCAGGTCACCTCTCATCCTCCTCCACTCCAAGGAGAAAAGACCAAGTTCACTCAAACTATTCTCATAAGGCACGCTCCCCAATCCAGGCAACATCCTTGTAAATCTCCTCTGCACCCTTTCTATGGCTTCTACATCCTTCTTGTAGTGAGGCGACCAGAACTGAGCACAGTACTCCAAGTGGGGTCTGACCAAGGTCCTATATAGCTGCAACATTATATCTTGGCTTCTACATTCAATTCCACCATTGATGAAGGCCAATACCACAGAGTCAACCTGCACAGCAGCTTTGAGTATCCTATGGATTCGGACCCCAAGATCCCTCTGATCCTCCACACTGCCAAGAGTCTTACCATTAATACTATATTCTGCCATCATATTCGACCTATTGAAATGAACCACTTCACACTTATCTGGGTTGAACTCCATCTGCCACTTCTCAGCTCAGTTTTACATCCTATCAATGTCCTGCTGTAACCTCTGACAGCCCTCCACACTACCCACAACACCTCCTACCTTTGCGTCATCAGCAAACTTGCCAACCCATCCCTCCACTTCCTCATCCAGGTCATTTATAAAAATCACGAAGAGTAAGGGTCCCAGAACAGATCCCTGAGGCACCCCACTGGTGACTGACCTCCATGCAGAATATGACGCGTCGACAACCACTCTTTGCTTTCTGTGGGCAAGCCAGTTCTGGATCCCCAAAGCAATGTCCCCTTGGATCCTATGCCTCCTTACTTTCTCAATAAGCCTTGCATGTGGTACCTTATCAAATGCTTTGCTGAAATCCATATACACTACATCTACTGCTCTACCTTCATCAATATGTTTAGTTCCTCCAGCATTTTGTGTGTGTTGCTCTGGATTTACAGCATCTGCAGAATCTCTTGTGTTTATGATCCTAGTTTAGTACTGTTGCGCTGGGCAGATAGAACAAGGGCCTGTGATAATTAGTAACAAACACCTACATTACCTCAGATTTACCTTTGCCTCTTCTCCACCAGCATTGAGCAGGGAGGATCCACTGAGGCAAACTGCTCCATTTTGATAAAGGGCTGCTTCCTTCTGTTGTAGAAATAGAACTTAAGCATCCATGTAGTGGCTCTTTAACAAGCTAAACCTTCTGTCCTTGGTGAATATTCCTGACTAAGTGTTTTGTTCCCTGCATCACTAGGCAGTTGACAACTTAGATACGGATGTCTCCGGAAACCTGGCAGAGCTCCCTCCACAAACGGCAATGCTAATTGGCCATCAGTATGATGTGTCTCACCAGGTGGGCCAAACACTAACTGGCAGAGCCAGTCCATCAACGTCACGGTTGGCAGAGTTAGTCAGACGACCAGAAGTGTGAAAGTGGTTCTATCAGACTGTTGGGGAGGGAGGGGGGAGGAAGAGTGGCTCACGGCCCCTTTTCCACCTAATGCTCAAGAACTGGTGTCTGTTTGAATTCTGGAAATCGCGTCCTGAAGGAGGCAGCAGGTTTCAGAGTCAAGGGGAAAAAGACGCCAGAGCTGAGTAGTAGTTAAACCATGTTCCAGCAGATGTACACTGTGTTCCAGCAGAGGTACACTGTGTTCCAGCAGATGTACACTGTGTTCCAGCAGAGGTACACTGTGTTCCAGCAGAGGCAATCTGTTCCTGCAGAGGCACACCATGTTCCAGCAGATGTACACTGTGTTCCAGCAGAAGCACACCGTGTTCCAGCAGAGGTACACTGTGTTCCAGCAGATGTACACTGTGTTCCAGCAGAGGCAATCTGTTCCTGCAGAGGCACACCATGTTCCAGCAGATGTATACTGTGTTCCAGCAGAGGCACACCTTGTTCCAGCAGATGTACACTGTGTTCCAGCAGAGGCAATCTGTTCCTGCAGAGGCACACCATGTTCCAGCAGATGTATACTGTGTTCCAGCAGAGGCACACCTTGTTCCATCAGATGTACACCATGTTCCAGCAGATGTATACTGTGTTCCAGCAGAGGCACACCTTGTTCCAGCAGATGTACACCATGTTCCAGCAGATGTATACTGTGTTCCAGCAGAGGCACACCTTGTTCCAGCTGATGTACACCGTGTTCCAGCAGATGTACACTGTGTTCCAGCTAATGTACACCGTGTTCCAGCAGATGTACACCGTGTTCCAGCAGAGGCACACCTTGCTCCAGCTGATGTACACCGTGTTCCAGCAGATGTACACCGTGTTCCAGCAGATGTACACTGTGTTCCAGCTGATGTACACCGTGTTCCAGCAGATGTACACTGTGTTCCAGCAGAGGCACACCTTGCTCCAGCAGAGGCACACCTTGCTCCAGCAGAGGCACACCGTGTTCCAGCAGATGTACACAGTGTTCCAGCAGATGTACACATTGTTCCAGCAGATGTACACCTTATTCCAGCATAGAACAGAAAACACACAAATCTACAACACATTACAGCCCTTTGGCTCACAGTGTTTTGCCAATGATGTAACCTACTCTAGAAACTCCCTAGAATTTCCCTAGCACATAGCCCTCTCTCTTCCTAAGCTCATGTACCTATCTAAGAGTCTCTTAAAAGTCCCTATTGTATCTACCTCTACCACCATCACTGGTAGTGGATTCCATGCACCCACCACACTCTGTGTGAAAAACTTACCCTTGATATCCCCTCTGTACCTACTTCCAAGACCCTTAAAACTGTGCCCTCTCGTGCTAGCCATTTCAGCCCTAGGAAAAAGCCTCTGACTATCCACACGATCAATGCCTCTCATCATCTTATACACCCCTATCAGGTCGACTCTCATCCTCCATCGCTCCAAGGAGAAAAGGCCAAGTTCACCCAACCTATTCACTCAATCCTAAGGTACACTCTCCAATCTAGGCAACATCCTTGTAAATCTCCTCTGCACTTTCTCTATAATATCCACATCCTTCTTGTAGTGAGGCGACCAGAACTGAACACAGTACTCCAAGTGGGGTCTGACTAGGGTCCTATATAGCTGTAACATTACCACAAGAGGCACACCTTGTTCCAGTGGATTTATACTTTGCTCCAGCAGATGCGCAGCTTGTTCCAACTGAGTTATACCTTGATCCAGCACCATCCAACAGGCCAAGCTTCACCATTCCCAACAGGATCAAGGAAACTGGATTGCATGAACAAATGTTAAATTGGCTTAATCCAAAGCCAGGCTATTCCAGTTATTGCCAGAAGACCACCAAATCCACAGACAGGATTTATAAATTGTCTGTGGCATCCCACCATTGATTGAGACATCAATGATGCAAATTGTTGGATGCATATGGACTACAAAGCCTTTGTACATGTTCAGCAAAAGTAGCCAGTGGAATCCCATTTTGGCTCAAGGACAATAGTGAGATGTTGGTCAACTTAAAGCAAGACAAGCCTGGTCATCCTTAACTCACAAAGATCCAAGGAAAACATATTGATTAATGACATTCAGTTGCATGATGTTGTGAACAAAGTCAAGACAACCATTGCATTAATTTGGAATTTAGTGGTATGAAATTTAAACCTGCGCCTTAATATCAGCTGTGAAGTTCTTCCATGCTGCACTTGCTGATGATCTACCCTCTACTCTCAATAAGCTCAGAGAGTTGTAAACTTAGTCAGCTCCATCATGGGCACTAGCCTCCGTAGTATCCAGGACATCTTCAAGGAGCAATGCCTCAAAAAGGCAGGATCCATCATTAAGGACGCCCATCACCCAGGTCATGTGTTGTTCTTATTGATATCATTATGGGGAAGCTGGTCTAAAGAACCAGCCTTCCCAACATCGAAGACATCTTCAAAAGGTGGTCTCAAAAAGGTGGCATCAGTCATTAAAGACCCCCATCGCTCAGGCCTGCAGGGTGGACAGAGATACACCTTTACCAAAGGAGGTGTAAGGCACTCCTTCCCTCCACTAGCCTGCAGGTCACCCTTTGTCAAGGTTAGCACCTGCTTAGCCCCAGATCAGGGTCATGTGAAGCCATGGGAGCAGGTGGTAGAGGGTCATATGAGCAGCTGGTGCATATCACAAGTCCTGGTTATGCAACCACTGACATCAGGCAGACAATCTCTGGAGAGTACACATAATTTTTCTATTTCTGTAGAAAAATTTGCCAAGAACAATCAAGTTCATGGAAGGACCACGATCGCTCACATCATATGACACGGCACATAATGAATGAATGGTCACCCAGAACGTGCCGTATTCTGAGTGCTACCATTAGGGAGGAGGTGTAGGAGGCTGAAGATACACACTCAATGTTTTAAGAGCAGCTTCCTCCCCTCCACAATGAGATTTCTGAGTGGAAAACGAAACAACACATGAACACTACTCACTAGATCTGCTTCCAGAAGAAGATGGCACTGGCAAATAACGTGACCAATGGCGACATCCTCCAGATGGGTCACAGAACTACCTCTTTCACTTCTTCTACATGTTTTCTTCCTTTCAAATGTGGTTCTGCTACCGCTAGAGCCTGTGGTCTACATTTCGGTGGCAAGTTTTTGGGCCAACTGAGTGATCTAGTGCTTTGCTCTCCCCTAGGTGATCAGTGAGTTGTGTGAACTTGAGGCCAAGAAGCCTGGAGATGGGGTACAAGGCCATGTTCATTTCACACTGATCTCACCAATTGAAGCATCAAGGAAGACTGAAACCATTGCAAGCGGGTGTTCAGTGCCATCTACAGCCTCTCACTCTACGGCCAGAGGAGGGTATCTGTGTGTGACGGTCCCTCGCTCTCCCTCTCGCACACTGCTCCCAGAGGAAGGTATCTGTGTGTGACGGTCCCTCGCTCTCCCCCTCACTCACTGCTCCCAGAGGAAGGTGTCTGTGTGTGACGGTCCCTCGCTCTCCCCCTCGCTCACTGCTCCCAGAGGAGGGTATCTGTGTGTGACGGACCCTCGCTCTCCCCCTCGCTCACTGCCCCCAGAGGAGGGTGTCTGTGTGTGACGGACCCTCGCTCTCCCTCTCGCACACTGCTCCCAGAGGAGGGTATCTGTGTGTGACGGACCCTCGCTCTCCCCCTCGCTCACTGCCCCCAGAGGAGGGTGTCTGTGTGTGACGGACCCTCGCTCTCCCTCTCGCACACTGCTCCCAGAGGAGGGTGTCTGTGTGTGACGGTCCCTCGCTCTCCCCCTCGCTCACTGCTCACAGAGGAGGGTATCTGTGTGTGACGGTCCCTCGCTCACTGCTCCCAGAGGAGGGTATCTGTGTGTGACGGTCCCTCGCTCTCCCCCTCGCTCACTGCTCCCAGAGGAGGGTGTCTGTGTGTGACGGTCCCTCGCTCTCCCTCTCGCTCACTGCTCCCAGAGGAAGGTATCTGTGTGTGACGGTCCCTCGCTCTCCCTCTTGCACACTGCTCCCAGAGGAGGGTGTCTGTGTGTGACGGTCCCTCGCTCTCCCTCTCGCACACTGCTCCCAGAGGAGGGTATCTGTGTGTGACGGTCCCTCGCTCTCCCCCTCGCTCACTGCTCCCAGAGGAGGGTGTCTGTGTGTGACGGTCCCTCGCTCTCCCCCTCGCTCACTGCTCCCAGAGGAGGGTATCTGTGTGTGACGGTCCCTCGCTCTCCCCCTCGCTCACTGCTCCCAGAGGAGGGTGTCTGTGTGTGACGGTCCCTCGCTCACTGCTCCCAGAGGAGGGTGTCTGTGTGTGACGGTCCCTCGCTCTCCCCCTCGCTCACTGCTCCCAGAGGAGGGTGTCTGTGTGTGACGGTCCCTCGCTCTCCCCCTCGCTCACTGCTCCCAGAGGAGGGTGTCTGTGTGTGACGGTCCCTCGCTCTCCCCCTCGCTCACTGCTCCCAGAGGAGGGTGTCTGTGTGTGACGGACCCTCGCTCTCCCCTTCGCTCACTGCTCCCAGAGGAGGGTGTCTGTGTGTGACGGACCCTCGCTCTCCCCCTCGCTCACTGCTCCCAGAGGAGGGTATCTGTGTGTGACGGACCCTCGCTCTCCCCCTCGCTCACTGCCCCCAGAGGAGGGTGTCTGTGTGTGACGGTCCCTCGCTTTCCCCCTCGCTCACTGCTCCCAGAGGAGGGTGTCTGTGTGTGACGGTCCCTCGCTCTCCCCCTCGCTCACTGCTCCCAGAGGAGGGTGTCTGTGTGTGACGGTCCCTCGCTCACTGCTCCCAGAGGAGGGTGTCTGTGTGTGACGGTCCCTCGCTCACTGCTCCCAGAGGAGGGTGTCTGTGTGTGATGGTCCCTCGCTCTCCCCCTCGCTCACTGCTCCCAGAGGAGGGTGTCTGTGTGTGACAGTCCCTCGCTCTCCCCCTCGCTCACTGCTCCCAGAGGAGGGTGTCTGTGTGTGACGGTCCCTCGCTCACTGCTCCCAGAGGAGGGTATCTGTGTGTGACGGTCCCTCGCTCTCCCCCTCGCTCACTGCTCCCAGAGGAGGGTGTCTGTGTGTGACGGTCCCTCGCTCACTGCTCCCAGAGGAGGGTATCTGTGTGTGACGGTCCCTCGCTCTCCCCCTCGCTCACTGCTCCCAGAGGAGGGTGTCTGTGTGTGATGGTCCCTCGCTCTCCCCCTCGCTCACTGCTCCCAGAGGAGGGTGTCTGTGTGTGACGGTCCCTCGCTCTCCCCCTCGCTCACTGCTCCCAGAGGAGGGTGTCTGTGTGTGACGGTCCCTCGCTCACTGCTCCCAGAGGAGGGTGTCTGTGTGTGACGGTCCCTCGCTCTCCCCCTCGCTCACTGCTCCCAGAGGAGGGTGTCTGTGTGTGACGGTCCCTCGCTCTCCCCCTCGCTCACTGCTCCCAGAGGAGGGTATCTGTGTGTGACGGTCCCTCGCTCACTGCTCCCAGAGGAAGGTGTCTGTGTGTGACGGTCCCTCGCTCACTGCTCCCAGAGGAGGGTGTCTGTGTGTGACGGTCCCTCGCTCACTGCTCCCAGAGGAGGGTGTCTGTGTGTGACGGTCCCTCGCTCTCCCCCTCGCTCACTGCTCCCAGAGGAGGGTGTCTGTGTGTGACGGTCCCTCGCTCACTGCTCCCAGAGGAGGGTGTCTGTGTGTGACGGTCCCTCGCTCTCCCCCTCGCTCACTGCTCCCAGAGGAGGGTGTCTGTGTGTGACGGTCCCTCGCTCTCCCCCTCGCTCACTGCTCCCAGAGGAGGGTATCTGTGTGTGACGGTCCCTCGCTCACTGCTCCCAGAGGAGGGTGTCTGTGTGTGACGGTCCCTCGCTCTCCCCCTCGCTCACTGCTCCCAGAGGAGGGTGTCTGTGTGTGATGGTCCCTCGCTCTCCCCCTCGCTCACTGCTCCCAGAGGAGGGTGTCTGTGTGTGACGGACCCTCGCTCTCCCCTTCGCTCACTGCTCCCAGAGGAGGGTGTCTGTGTGTGACGGTCCCTCGCTCTCCCCCTCGCTCACTGCTCCCAGAGGAGGGTGTCTGTGTGTGACGGTCCCTCGCTCACTGCTCCCAGAGGAGGGTGTCTGTGTGTGACGGTCCCTCGCTCACTGCTCCCAGAGGAGGGTGTCTGTGTGTGATGGTCCCTCGCTCTCCCCCTCGCTCACTGCTCCCAGAGGAGGGTGTCTGTGTGTGACGGTCCCTCGCTCTCCCCCTCGCTCACTGCTCCCAGAGGAGGGTGTCTGTGTGTGACGGTCCCTCGCTCACTGCTCCCAGAGGAGGGTATCTGTGTGTGACGGTCCCTCGCTCTCCCCCTCGCTCACTGCTCCCAGAGGAGGGTGTCTGTGTGTGACGGTCCCTCGCTCACTGCTCCCAGAGGAGGGTATCTGTGTGTGACGGTCCCTCGCTCTCCCCCTCGCTCACTGCTCCCAGAGGAGGGTGTCTGTGTGTGATGGTCCCTCGCTCTCCCCCTCGCTCACTGCTCCCAGAGGAGGGTGTCTGTGTGTGACGGACCCTCGCTCTCCCCCTCGCTCACTGCTCCCAGAGGAGGGTATCTGTGTGTGACGGTCCCTTGCTCTCCCCCTCGCTCACTGCCCCCAGAGGAAGGTGTCTGTGTGTGACGGTCCCTCGCTCTCCCCCTCGCTCACTGCCCCCAGAGGAGGGTGCCTGTGTGTGACGGTCCCTCGCTCTCCCCCTCGCTCACTGCTCCCAGAGGAAGGCCCCTGCAGTTGCATAGTTTCTCTCCCCGCCATGTTGTCGGAGGATAGGGCCAGAGTCCTGTGTCTTGGGCAAGGTTTAATTGATGAGGTTTGTGGATTGTGATTGGATCTATACATTACGATGTGTTTCTGGCTTCTGGCTATTCCTTCTTTTTTGTTTCTATTGTAGCCGATTTTTATCTGCGAGTGACCTGTAGGTAATGAATGGCACAGCGCTAGATTGAAATGAACTGAATATGCCTGGAGTCTTATGGTTTTGTGCTATATATTCCGTGTTTTCTACTCGTCTTATTTTGCCATCTGCGTTGCTTGTTTTATTTGTGTGTTGGTGAGGGGGGTTGTTTTATTTGTGTGTTGGTGAGGGTGGTGTTGTTTTATTTGTGTGTTGGTGAGGTGGAGGTTGTTTTATTTGTGTGTTGGTGAGGGTGGTGTTGTTTTATTTGTGTGTTGGTGAGGTGGAGGTTGTTTTATTTGTGTGTTGGTGAGGGTGGTGTTGTTTTATTTGTGTGTTGGTGAGGGGGTGTTGTTTTATTTGTGTGTTGGTGAGGGGGTGGTGTTGTTTTATTTGTGTGTTGGTGAGGGGGGTTGTTTTATTTGTGTGTTGGTGAGGGTGGTGTTGTTTTATTTGTGTGTTGGTGAGGTGGGGGTTGTTTTATTTGTGTGTTGGTGAGGGTGGTGTTGTTTTATTTGTGTGTTGGTGAGGGGGTGGTATTGTTTTATTTGTGTGTTGGTGAGGGGGGTTGTTTTATTTGTGTGTTGGTGAGGGTGGTGTTGTTTTTTATTTGTGTGTTGGTGAGGGGGGGTTGTTTTATTTGTGTGTTGGTGAGGGTGGTGCTGTTTTATTTGTGTGTTGGTGGGGGGGGTTGTTTTATTTGTGTGTTGGTGAGGTGGGGGTTGTTTTATTTGTGTGTTGGTGAGGGTGGTGTTGTTTTATTTGTGTGTTGGTGAGGGGGGTTGTTTTATTTGTGTGTTGGTGAGGGGGTGGTATTGTTTTATTTGTGTGTTGGTGAGGGGGGTTGTTTTATTTGTGTGTTGGTGAGGGTGGTGTTGTTTTTTATTTGTGTGTTGGTGAGGGGGTGGTGTTGTTTTATTTGTGTGTTGGTGAGGGGGGTTGTTTTATTTGTGTGTTGGTGAGGGTGGTGTTGTTTTATTTGTGTGTTGGTGAGGTGGGGGTTGTTTTATTTGTGTGTTGGTGAGGGTGGTGTTGTTTTATTTGTGTGTTGGTGAGGGGGGGTGTTGTTTTATTTGTGTGTTGGTGAGGGGGTGGTATTGTTTTATTTGTGTGTTGGTGAGGGGGGTTGTTTTATTTGTGTGTTGGTGAGGGTGGTGTTGTTTTTTATTTGTGTGTTGGTGAGGGGGGGGTTGTTTTATTTGTGTGTTGGTGAGGGTGGTGCTGTTTTATTTGTGTGTTGGTGGGGGGGGTTGTTTTATTTGTGTGTTGGTGAGGTGGGGGTTGTTTTATTTGTGTGTTGGTGAGGGTGGTGTTGTTTTATTTGTGTGTTGGTGAGGGCGGTTGTTTTATTTGTGTGTTGGTGAGGGGGGTGTTGTTTTATTTGTGTGTTGGTGAGGGGGTGGTGTTGTTTTATTTGTGTGTTGGTGAGGGTGGTGTTGTTTTATTTGTGTGTTGGTGAGGGGGGTTATTTTATTTGTGTGTTGGTGAGGGTGGTGTTGTTTTATTTGTGTGTTGGTGAGGTGGGGGTTGTTTTATTTGTGTGTTGGTGAGGGTGGTGTTGTTTTATTTGTGTGTTGGTGAGGTGGGGGTTATTTTATTTGTGTGTTGGTGAGGGGGGTTGTTTTATTTGTGTGTTGGTGAGGGTGGTGTTGTTTTTTATTTGTGTGTTGGTGAGGGTGGTGTTGTTTTATTTGTGTGTTGGTGAGGTTGGTGTTGTTTTATTTGTGTGTTGGTGGGGGGGGTTGTTTTATTTGTGTGTTGGTGAGGGGGGTGTTGTTTTATTTGTGTGTTGGTGAGGGGGGTTGTTTTATTTGTGTGTTGGTGAGGGGGGTGTTGTTTTATTTGTGTGTTGGTGAGGGGGTGGTGTTGTTTTATTTGTGTGTTGGTGAGGGGGGTTGTTTTATTTGTGTGTTGGTGAGGGTGGTGTTGTTTTATTTGTGTGTTGGTGAGGGGGTGTTGTTTTATTTGTGTGTTGGTGAGGGGGTGGTGTTGTTTTATTTGTGTGTTGGTGAGGGGGGTTGTTTTATTTGTGTGTTGGTGAGGGTGGTGTTGTTTTATTTGTGTGTTGGTGTGGGGGTTGTTTTATTTGTGTGTTGGTGAGGGTGGTGTTGTTTTATTTGTGTGTTGGTGAGGGTGGTGTTGTTTTATTTGTGTGTTGGTGGGGGGGGTTGTTTTATTTGTGTGTTGGTGAGGTGGGGGTTGTTTTATTTGTGTGTTGGTGAGGGTGGTGTTGTTTTATTTGTGTGTTGGTGAGGTGGGGGTTGTTTTATTTGTGTGTTGGTGAGGGTGGTGTTGTTTTATTTGTGTGTTGGTGAGGGGGTGGTGTTGTTTTATTTGTGTGTTGGTGAGGGGGTGGTGTTGAACTTTCTTTGAACCCGGTTTTACTTGTCACGTTGCTGTTTGTGGGCTGAGAAATCTCAGCGTTGTATACTGCATGCATACTTTGATAATAAACGTACTGTGACGTTCTGGGGGGGGATGCAGGGGTCCGGTCAACAGCCCACCCCTGCATTTCTAATAACCACACTGTTCATTGCTCTTGTGTTAAGATGCTTTTGTGGGATTATGGTGGGAAGTTCCAGTTCATTTATTGTTACACTTTAGCTTGGGTTATACAGTTATTTGCTTGTGTGTGAGTCACCCTGACTGTCACAGGGGTGTGTGATGGTCACCTTCCCGTCTGTATGAGACTGGTGCGGTTCACTCTCCAGGTCAGGGTGCCCGGTCTGTTTTGTGTCTATCACAATAAAACGGTTGTTGAGTTAATGAGCTTCCTCATCTGTCATTATGGACCAAACACTCGCTACAGTACCTTGAATCTTTGAAGCTTGCTCTCTTTATTTATTTGCTCTTTTGCAAAACGTACTTAATTTAATTAGATGTATATAGTATTTTAATTATGTGTGTGCGTGTGTGTGTGTGTGTGTGTGTGTGTGTGTGTGTGTGTGTGTGTGTGTGGGTGGGGGTGTGTGTGTGTGTGTTATTTCAGTGTATATACATGCATCTTTATGTATTACAATGTACTGCTGCCGCAAAACAATAAATTTCACGACACATGCAGGTGATATTCAACCTGATTCTGATTCTGTGCTATTGACACCAATAATTTGCTCCTAAGCAAATGCCAGCCGTTTGTGGAGTCTTTGCCAATGCTAACAATCCAATTGGGAAATTTTCAAACTACTTTCCAAGATGAACCACAAGTAGTCATATTTATAAAAAGCCTGTGTGAATTGTAGGTCATTGAAGAATGAATATCAAGTGGCAGGCCAGCAGCTCTGATGTGTGAGCAGAGAGATGGGAGAGGGAGGAGGAGGGGAGGCTGCTCATTGTCTGGGCGAGATTACCATCAGCTACTGTCCAGCAAAGCAGCTCTCTGGTAATGATCACAAGGTTAAAGGTCAGTGTGTGCTAATTAAAAGATCAAATACAGAAGGAGTCTTGAACCACGTGTTCTGTCGATTGATTTAAAATTGTTCTGCAGTCTTAAAAGCTGCAGTTATGTAATAATCTCAGAATGAATAATTAATGCTTCAAGGAAGATTCGATTATAAATATGTTAATCAGACATATTGTCAGTGTTCTGACATTGTGATTAGACTTCTCGAATGCATTTATACTCACACTTCTGATACTGGTAATAAACTGTGAAGATAAACAGAGTGGAGTCACAGGCAATGCTCTGTGCCAGAGAACGGTTTCGCAATCACCTCCTGCCACAGGCTCACTACCAACATCAGTGTGAACTTGGCTCCAGAGCAAGGCAAGGCTCCTCTGTGCCAAAGGGAGAGTGCTCAAGGCTTTTATACATTCAGGAAGAGCTGTACACTTCTATATCTTATTTAATATTTCAGTAATATTTGAGTGCAGTGTATGGGGTCTTCAGGGAAGGGTAGCATCTCGGTGGAAGGGCTGGTCGTGTCCATTCCAGGACAGTTCACTCACCTTTGGTCTCCACTGGGCACTCAGCTCTCAACTGTGGCTCCAAGTAGCAGTTTGCATCCAACATCGCAGTACACTGGTTTGGCAGGCCAGCTAAACCAGGTGAGGGTAGTTGGTAGGTCTCGTACCCCAGTGACATCAAGGTTTCAAAGATTCAAAGTTCCATTTATTGTCAAAGTGTACAACTTGAAATTCTTCTTCTCTGGGTAGCCATGAAACCAAGAAAAAAAAGAAGGGCAGTACGATCATATACCCCTAAATCACCTCTCCAGCTCAAAAAAATGAACAAAACCGGAGCAGGCACATCAGCCCCCAAATCCTCCTCCCCACACAAAAAAAACAGAATTGGAACAGGCACATTAATCCCCAAATCCCTCCTCCCAAACAAAAGAAACAAGAAAGATCGGCTGAGAAACACAGAATATCAAAACTATAACACTAACTTATAGCCTATAGTCCAAGTCCACATCCAAACCACGGTAAACCTGGGCAACACTGTCCAGGCCTTTCCCTTTCCAGTAGCAATCAAAAGGCAACCAGCCGGCGCTCACCTCAATCTCTCTCGGCCCTTTAATCGGTGAAGTGGAGTCGAACAACAGCTTGTACCACACCCTGCACCTTCTCACCACGAGGTTGGCGCACGCTGTCTCTGTCTGCCAGAACCCTCTTGGAGACTGCAGAGCGCTTAAACACCCAAACGATCTCCAAGCATCCACATTCACCTCGATGTTTCAAACTCCCTCGTTGCTTTAATCAGCAAAATGGAGTTGAATGTCGGCTGACAGCTTGCCCGCCACAGGGTTCGTGCCTGCTGCCTCTGTCTCTTGGAATCTCCAAACAGCTAATCACAGACTCTAACAGTTCCAGAATCACATCCAAGATGAAAACCAAATGTAAAAGACATAGAAGAAGTGAAATATATGGTTTCATGATCTACCCAGAAGACAACTGGAGGAGCATTGTGCTCAGGCGCCAACTTGACCTTGATAGGGACATGCCTGTCCTAGCATGCAAAGTCAGCTCCAGCAAACTGGGTGGATGAGATCCAATGGCCAAGAAAACAATACTGCAGCACTTGTAGAGAGCAAAAGGCACAGAAAGCATCATGGTCATCTATTGCAACCAAGGAAGATTACAGTATGTAAGATTTCTTTATACTACTGGACCAAGACTTCTGAGGTCAAGAGGGTGAAACTGCCCCAGTGCAATGGTTTTCCACTTTAAAAACTCTCCCACACGGGTTTCCTGTCACTGCCTGACATAATGGACAACCTCGACCACTGCCAACATTGTCAATGCATTGTTTGTGTAGGAGCCATATATCTACGTTCTGTCTCTCTGTATTGTACTTTGTGTTGTCTGTTTATTATGGGATACAGTAATTTGTCACATGGGTTTGGATGTGACATGTGTTTCTTTGCAAGGGGAGTAAGATGGACAAGTTAAGAAAGCAGAAAATGGACAAAATTCACAGGTTCATAAATAGTGAGTACCTGATCTGGATGATGGGGTGCTTAATTGAATTAGTAAGTATGCAAATGATACTAAGGTAGGTGGCGTTGTGGATAATGAAGAAGGTTTTCAAAGCTTGCAGAGAGATTTAGGCCAGTTAGAAGAGTGGGCTGAACGATGGCAGATGGAGTTTAATGCTGTTAAGTGTGAGGTGCTACATTTTGGTAGGAATAATCCAAAGAGGACATATATGGTAAATGGTAGGACATTGAAGAATGCAGTAGAACAGAGTGATCTAGGAATAATAGTCCCCTGAAGGTGGAATCTCATGTGGATAGGGTGGTGAAGAAAGCTTTTGGTATGCTGGCCTTTATAAATCAGAGTGTTGAGTACAGGAGTTGGGATGTAATGTTAAAATTGTACAAAGCATTGGTAAGGCCGAATTTGGAATATTGTGTACAGTTCTGGTCACCGAATTATAGGAAAGATATCAACAAAATAGAGAGAGTACAGAGAAGATTTACTAGAATGGTACTTGGGTTTCAGCACCTAAGTTACAAGGAAAGGTTGAACAAGTTAGGTCTTTATTCTTTGGAGCGTAGAAGGTTGAGGGGGGACTTGATAGAGGTATTTAAAATAATGAGGGGGATAGATCGAGTTGATGTGGATAGGCTTTTTTCCATTGAGAGTAGGGGAGATTCAAACCATGATTTGACATGACATGATTTGAGAGTTAGGGGGCAAAAGTTTAAGGGGGAATTTCTTTACTCAGAAGTGGTAGCTGTGTGGAATGAGTTTCCAGTAGAAGCGGTAGAGGCAGGTTCGGTGTTGTCATTTAAAGTAAAATTGAATAGGTATATGGACAGGAAAAGAATAGAGGGTTATGGGCTGAGTGCAGGTGGGTGGGACTAGGTGAGAGTAAGCATCGGCACCGGCTAGGAGGGCTGCAATTGTTATATTGTTTATATGATGATAATATTAATGAATCAATAAAAGCAAAAGTGGCTGGCTACATCAGAAAGATGTGTTTGATTGCACAACAGGTAACTGGATGATGTTACTGAAAGAATCGGACGTTATTTTGAAGCAAATGAAATAGCCAATGAAAAGTGAGTGCCTGCTTTGTGACTGGTGGAAAAGCATAATTTGCTTAGAAATTTGGCTGCTCCAACTAAACCAGCCGAAATGAGCTTTTCTGATATTTTAAATGTAATACAGAAACATTTAGAATGGAAACCATTGTTGATTTCAGAACAATTTAGGTTTCATAAGCAGAATCAAAAGGAAGGTGAGTCCATTTCAGCGTACGTGGCTGAATTGAAGAGATTGTCTGAGTGTTGCCAGTTCAGTGATAGGCTTAATGATGCACTGAGAGATCAATTAGTTTGTGGAATCTACCAAGAAAGCTTTCAAAAGCAGCTTCTAATTAAGCACAACCCATATTTAGAAGAGCAGTTGAAAGCGCTGTATCAATGGAAGCAACAGACAGAGATACAATTAAGTTGCAGTCAGGAATGAAAGTGAACGTGAACAAAATTGCAGTGTCTAAACAGAAATTGGCCTAGTTGAACAACAGTGCTACCACTGTGGCAAGGGCTCACATACACTTGTCCAATGCAATTTAAAAGCAAAACTTGCAGAAAATGCAACTAAAGTAGGACAATACAAAGATTATGCTGGGAAGACAAAGATGAGTGGACTGTACAGGGAAGAGAACAAGATACAAAGTCGAGCTGCATTTTCAAAAAGAGCACCAATCTGCATGTTATTGATGAAAAACCTGGTAATTATAAGAGTGACACAGGACTGTGTCGTCTTAAGATTTACAATGTGAAAACTAACAAGCGACAAGCAATATCGCTAACACCAGAAGTTAACAGCAGATTAATTAAAATGGGAATGGACACTGACTTGGCTCTTTCAGTCATTCCACAAAACAAGTTTCAGCAACATTTCAAAGATACTGAACTGAAACCTGCAGATATCTAACTAAGAACTTATACTTGAGAAAAGTATGTCTGTTAGAATGACACTCTTAACAGTGAAATACAATAACCAATGAATCACATTAAGCTTGTATATGGTAAAGGCAGGAGAGCCAGCATTGTGGGGACAGGATTAACTGAGACAATTACATCTTGATTGGCGATCCATCCACCATCTGCATGCCGCCTCTCCTGCAACAAAGCCAGATAAAAGCGAATTTAAAAAGGTACTGGATGATGCCACAGCAGTGTTCACAGATGACATTGAAAAGCTCAGACATATCAAGGGTAAAATAGTATTAAACAAAAATGCCACACCCAAGTTTT
The DNA here is from genome assembly GCF_030144855.1 of Hypanus sabinus. Classification (NCBI taxonomy): domain Eukaryota; kingdom Metazoa; phylum Chordata; class Chondrichthyes; order Myliobatiformes; family Dasyatidae; genus Hypanus; species Hypanus sabinus. The sequence continues at coordinate 99,761,709 of NC_082716.1, read as the reverse complement.
ACAAAGCCCATCTGGTTCTTATACCATCTGTGATAAAATAGCCAGTCAGTTAGATTGCATGGAGGCTGAAGGAATTCTTTCCAAGTCTGAGTGGAGCCCATGGGCAATGGGAAAGAAGAATGTGTCTGTCAGGATCTGTGATGATTTTAAGGTCACCATCAACCCAGTACAAAAAATAGACCAATCCCCTTTGTCAAGCATAGAGGACATCTTTGCAAACCCTTCTGAAGGATACACTTCAGCAAAGTGGACCTAGCAGAGGCCAACCTACAAATGGAGTTGGAAGAAGAGTCCAAAACACTTACAAATGGCTTTATCACCATAATAGGCTTATTTTTGGAGAAACATCTGCACTCGCGCTCTGGCAGAAGGCAATGGACCAGGTGATGCAAGGCTGCTCAGTGTAACCTGGATGCCATCATTGTTACTGGTGAGAATGACAAGGTAAATCTCCAAAATCTCAAAAGAGTGTTACAAGATTAGAAGCTGATGGGCTCAGAGCACGACGTGACAAGTGCTAATTCTTTAAGTCAAGCATCACTGACTGGTGTCACTCGATTGACACACAAGGATTACACAAGAGTGTTGAGAAAATTCAAGTAGTGGTGACCAAAGGACGTTTGGCCATTGCAATCGTTTTTAGGATTTGTCAATTACTATAATAGATTCCTGCCAAACCTGGCTACTGTGCTCACTCTTTGAGCTCATTACTGCAGATCGGGAGAAATGGCAATGGACAAAGCAGTGTGAGGTGGCTTTCCAAATGATAAAGGAAATAAGAAAAGACAACATCGGGTATAACAAAGATATTTCATATTCCTTTAGACTTGCAGGGTTCCCAGTCATTTTTATGCCATGGACCAATGCCATGGACCCAAGGTTAAGAACCCCTGCAAATATTCTAGGCCCTTTACTCCCTGAGGGGTGCCAGAAGACCATGACATAGGGGCAGAAATAGTCCATTCAGCCCGTCGAGTCTGCTCCGCTAGACCACTATGGCTGATCTCGGATCCCACTCAACCCCATACACCTGCATTCTCACCATAACCTTTGGTGCCCTGACCGATCAGGAAGCGATCAACTTCTGCCTTAAATATACCCATGGACTTGAACTCCACTGCAGTTTGTGGCAGAACTTTCCACAGATACACTATTCTCTGGCTAAAACAATTCTTCCTTACCTCTGATCTAAAAGGTCGACCCTCAATTTTGAGGCTCTGCTCTCTAGTTCCGGAATACCCCCACCACAGGAAACACCCTCTCCACATCCACCCTAGCCAGTCCTTTCAACATTCGGTGGGTTTCAATGAGATCCCCCCGCATTCTTCTAAATTCCAGTGAGTGGAGGCTTAAAGCTGTCAAACACCCCTCATATGTTAACCACTTCATTCCCAAAATCATCCTTGTCAACCTCCTCTGGACTTTCTCCAATGGCAATACTGTACATCCTTTCTGAGATATGGGGCCCAAAACTGCGTCAATACTCCAAGTGTGGCCTAAGTATTGTCTTAAAAGGCTCAGAATTAACTCCTTGCTTTTATTTCTGTTCCTCTTGAAATAAATGCCAACATTGCATGTGCCTTCTTTACCGCAGACTCAACCTGTAAATAAATTTTCTGGGAGTCTTGCACGATGACTCCTAAGTCCCTCTGCACATCCAATGTTTGAACCTTCTTCCCATTTAGATAATAGTCTCCACTATTGTTCCCTTTACCAAAATGTCTTATCATACATTTCCCAACACTGTACTCCATCTGCCACTTTTTGCCCATGCTTCCAATTTATCTAAGTCCTGCTGAAATCACATTGCTTCCTCAGTACTACCTATCCCTGCACCTATCTTCGTACCATCCGCAAACTTTGTTACAAAGCCATCAATTCCATTATCTAAAGTAGCGATCCTAACACTGACCCCTGAGAAACACCACTAGTCACTGGCAACCAACCAGAAAAGGACCCTTTTATCCCTACTTGCTGCCTCCTGCCTGTCAGCCATTCCTCTATCCATGCCAGTGTCTTTCCTGTAATACCATAGCATTTTACCTTGTTAAGCAGCCTTATGTGTGACACCTTATCAAATGCCTTCTGAAAATCCAAGTAAATGACATCAACCCCTTCTCCTTTGTCCACCCTGCTTGTTACCCTAACAGATTTGTCCAGGAACATTTCCCTTTACAGATTTCCCAAGCTGACTTTGACTTATTTTATCATTAGTCTCCAAGTACCCCGAAACCCCATCCTGAATAATAGACTCCACCACTTTCCCAACCACTGAGGTGAGGCTAACTGGTCTATAATTTCCTTTCTTTTGCCTTCCTCTCTTCTTAAAGGTACCAATGAATACAGTCTCTGCTGTTGTGGAAGTGGAAGCATGGAGCAATCCCATACTCCGCTATATGAAAATAAGTCAATAACCTGTCCTGACCAAGGGTCTCGGCCCGAAACATCGACAGCGCTTCTCCCTACAGATGCCGCCTGACCTGCTGCATTCCACCAGCATTTTGTGTGTGTTGCTTGAATTTCCAGCATCTGCAGATTTCCTCATGTAACCTGTTTAAATGTTAATTGAATTTAAATTAAATTAAATGAAGGTTGATTGGAAGCCCGATGGCCAAGGCCTGGAGGCCTACTCTGGAGTTGGAAGACAATCCATATGTGGGCATGGGTGGGAGAGAGGAATGGGGCTTGTCTCGCTGCTATTGCTTGTATTCTCTGTTGCTGTGCTGAGATTCATGGGCATGTAGAATGTGCAGCAACACTTGCGGGCTGCCCCTCAGCACCTCCTTGGGCTGTGTGGGGTGTTAATGCAAGTGATGCACTTCACTGTGTATTTCAATGTACGTGTGATAACTAAATTTCAATCTGACTCTAAATCTGAATTTGAATATGAATCTCAATCTGAATCTGAAATATTATGGCTCAATAGGTCTTTGGAAGATTAATAGTTTGACACAGACTAGATGGGCTGAAGGGCCTGATTCTGTGCTGTAGTGTCCTTTCTCTCTATGTTATTGACCCAGCACAGTGGTAAGAGAATGCTGAATTCTCATTGAATGGTTAGGGAATTCATGTGCAGAAATCACTCCCAGCAACTGCATCGGTCAAAATAATTGCAGAGAGCCTCAGGCAACGTCTCACCTGGAGCAACTACTGACACTGGAGAGGGTTTGTTCAAAGGAGGTTCATGAAAATATTTCCAGGATCAAACGGCTTGTCATGTGAAGAGCATTTGATGGCTCTGGGCCTGAACTCACTGGGACTCAGAAGAATGAGGGGTGACCTCATTGAAACCTATCGGATATTGAAAGGCCTGGACAGAGTGGGTGTGGTGAAGATGTTTCCTATGGAGAGTGAGTCTAAGACCAGAGGACACAGCCTCAGTATAGAGAGGTATCCCTTTAGAACAGAGATGAGGAGGAACGTCTTTAGTCAGAGTGGTGAATCTGTGAAATTCTTTGCCACAGGCAGCTGTGGAGGCCAAATCATTGGATATATATAGCAGAAGTTGGTAGATTCTTGATTAGTCAGGGCATGAAGGGATTTGGGGAGAAGGCAGGAGATCGAGGCTGAGAGGGAAACGGATCAGCCATGATGAAATGGCAGAACAGACTCGATGGGCCAAATGGCCTAATTTTGCTCCTATGCCTTATGGTGTTATGGTTTAAGTCTATTCCACAGATGGAAGAGATTGGCTCTGATGTTGATACAATTATAAATTATTGGAGTGATAATGCAAGAGGAAATACTAAACTTCAAATGCTAGTTTGTATGGATTGGTAACATCCTCTCCACATTCACCATCAGCACAGGTACACTACAAAGTTGTGTGCTTAACCGCCTGCTCTACTTGTTTTATACTCATGGCTGTGAGGCTGAGTACAACTCTGATGCCTTTTTTAAGTTTGCTGACAAGAGCACTGTTGTTGGCCGAATCAAAGGTGGTGATGAATCAGCATCTCCGAGGGAGGTTGAAAGTCTGGTTGAGTGGTGGCACAACGGCAACCTCTCACTCATCGTCAGCAAAACCAAAGCACAGATTGTCAACTACAGGAGGTCCTCCAGCAACTTGTGTGTGTGTGTGCTGCTCAAAAATTCCACAATTTGCAGAATCTCCTCAGTCTCCATTCTGTTGGAGCATTTCAAAACATTGAGGAAGACTTGCCAGCCTGATTTCACCCTGTGTGATCTCCACCAGTACAGGTTTCATGCTGAACAGATCTAGGGATTGTGTGTGAGAAAGGAAAGCGAGCCCAATGGATACCACTTGCAATAGAACCTTGTCTAGCCACAGTTTCTAGGTTAATTGTAGTAAATTAAGTAACAAAATAAAAATTCCCTGGATGCGTAAATACAGCCTGAAACATTAATACTTGCTCTCTCTCTCTCTGTTTTTCTTTCTTTCTACCTCATATCTCTGTTTCTTCCTCTCCCCCTCTCTCTTTCTCCATCTTTCTCTCCCTCCCTCTTCCTCTTTCTATTTCTTCCATCTCTCTTTATTTCTCCCTCTCTTCTCTATCCCCTTCTTTTCCCTCACTAACTCTCTCTCTCTCTCTCTCTCCATCTATCTGTCTATCTATCTCAGAATTTATCAAAACTGCTGAGTATTGCAGTGTTTGATTTTATTTCCCCTTTCCTATATCTGCTGGATTTTGCTTTTCCTAGTGCCTCCCACCTCCCCCACTCACGACTCATTCATCACTTCTCCCTGCCCTTCCTGTTCCTCACCTTCTTTTCTTTGAGATCCGAGTTGGGAGTGGGCTGGAGATACATCTCTACCAAAGGAAGCTACCTCCCTCTGCTAACCTGCAAGGCACCCCTGTAGCACTTGTTTAGCACCAGCATGGTCACCCACACAATCAGGGTCACATGAAGCCATGGGAGCGGGTGGTGGATGGCCGTATGAGCAGCTGGTACCTATCACATGTCCTGGTTATGCGACCACTGACTACAGGTAGACAATCCCTGAAGAGCACTGATAACGGCTGGGGTCACCCGTCTGGTAAAGACACCGCCCAGAAGAAGGCAATGGCAAACCACTTCTGTGGAAAATCTTGCCAAGAGCAATCACGGTCACGAGAAGACTGAACAAGATCCCAGGGCCACACTGGCGGGTATTGAGGGTGGCCGTGGATAGGGATCTCGCCTCGTGCTTCCCGTGAGTCACTGCAGGATCTCATCCCTTCGCCCTCCTGCCTGTACTTTTCTACATTCCATCCCACGGCAGGTCACCTCAACTATTTCAAAGTATATCAAAGTATGTATGCAGTATACAACCCTGAAGTTTGTCTTCCCTACAGACAGCTACGAAGCAAAGAAGAATTATGCAACCCGCATGTTCAAAATTCATCAAACATCAAACTGTCCTGTACCCACGTGCAAAAAATCACTCAAATGCAGCAAAAAAAACCTAGTGAAAACACAGAATATAAAGCTCAAAACCAAAAGGCATATTTCAGTATAGTTCAGCGTGGTGTTCGTTACCTGTGGGTTGTCCAGATTCAAAAATCGCCCAAAAGTAGTATCGAAACCGAACAGCCCGAACTCGAACTAGAACCGAGAACACATCATGAACCTGAACTGGAGTCCGAATCTGCAATCCGTGTAGATTAAACCTTGCTCAGGCGTCATCCGCCAACAGCGTTGAGGGAGAGAGAGAGATCACTGAAACACGGGGACCTTCCCTCCGGGAGCAGCAAGAGAGAGAGCGAGAAACTGCCCCACGCAGACACGTCCCTCCAACAGCAGCGAGTGAGAGGCTGATCGATGGTGTTGAACACCTGCTCGCCTTCCACCCCCGCCTCGATGATCTCAATCTTCCTCGGCACTTTAATTGGTGAGATCAGTGAGAGGCGGAGTCGATCGCGGGCTTCCTGGCCATCATGCCACATGATTTGGATGCAGCCTCGTGGAAAACTCTCACTGGCGGCAAAGCAGCAGATTGCCTGATCAAGTTCCAAAGTTTCAAGATTCAAAGTACATTTATTACTAAAAAACAGCCTTGAGATTTGTCTGCTTACAGCCAGCCATGAAGTAAGAAGCCCGAGAAAACCCAATCAGCAAAAATAAAGACCGACACCCTTTTCTGCAGAGAAAGAGGAATAAAAGAGGTTCAAATCATGGCGACAATATAAAGCGAGCAACACGTTACGAACCATAATGAGTCATTAGATCTGAACCCCAGAGCAGCCCAGAGCACTGGTATCGGCCATTGTATTAGTAGGCATGGAGCACAGCAGCTGGGGGCAGTCTTTATAGCCTCAGCACTAGGGAGAGAAGAGTGAACATCACCGGAAAGAGAGCAAAATCGGGCCCAGGCTCGGATTTTGCCTCCCAGCCCGAAGCCACTCTTGTTCTCTTCAAATCAGCTCAGTGCCCAGAGCAATCCATCCTCTCACCCGGCCAGCTGTACAGGCATCGGAACTCTCCTGCCTCAACTGCTCCTCTCCGAATGGTTCACTGCATCGCATCGATTCTGTTCATCCCTCGAATTCGCTTTGTCTTTGCTCGTTTCTTCAGTGCTTGCGGTGGTAATTTAGTGCAAAGGTGTTATTAGTAATGTTTTTAGTCTAATTTCTTGTCGTTTGAGCCATCCCACCCATTCGGATTGCCATCTTAAACCCTACTCAGTCTGAAGTAACACAGCCAGAATGTAGATAACAGACTCTTACAGCAGCAGAACCACATCTGAAATAAATACCTACATCACATTAGTCAGGTGCAAACGTGGCACAAATTGGGCCAATGATAAATCACCGCACCTTCACCACTGGATTCTGGTGAGGGTGAGGAGCCCAGGGAAAGATCCAGAACCTTTTCTCCAACTAAAGCCTCAATTTCTTGACACTCACCATTTCCTTCTGTAACAAGTTCATCAGCAGCTTGTTGAGCTGTCTCTTCACTATCCAGAGTTGTAATCTTTAAGCACAACACATCCCTAAAAAGAGAGTTAATGAGGCAATATTTCTACTTGAAGATCTAACTTATGCTCTTCATCTATTTAATTGTGTTAGCAATGGTTCATTGTGCCTGAGTCAGGTGACAGAATGGGCAATGCAAAGTCATTATAAAAATCAAAGACAACTTGAAGGAATGTCTTAGAAAACACATTAGAAGACAGTTGTCTGTTATGTCACTCATCAGAACGGAGGGATAGTGTAACGTGACTTATGTCTTTCACCACGATACTGCTGCAGACAAAGCTAATTTTTATGATGCAATGCATACAAAGCGCTGAAGGAATTCAGCAGCTCAGGCAGTATCTATGGAAATGTACAGACAATCGGCATTTCAGGACAAGACCCTTCTTCAAGATTGAGAAGGAAGGGAGAAGATATCAGAATAAAAAGATGGGAAGAGGGGAAACCTTAGCAGGTAGATGAAACCAGGTGGGTGGGAATGGTCAAGGGCTAGAGAACAAAGAATCTGATAGGAGAGGAGGGTGGACCACAGGAGAAAGGGAAGGAGGAGGGGGCCCAGGGGAAGTGATAGGCGGCTGAGAAGAGGTAAAAGGTCAGAGTGGGAACAGAGGAGGGAGGGAGTTTTTTTTAACGGAAAGAAAAATTGATATTCATGCCATAAGATGGGAGGGTACCCAGGCATAATATAAGGTGTTGTTCCTCCACCCTGAGAGTGGCCTCATCTTGGCACAAGAGGAGGCCATGGACCGACATGTCGGAATGGAATGGGAATTAAAATGTTTTGCCACCATGACGTCCAGCTTGTGGTGCTCGACAAAGCAGAATCGCAAGTTATGACGGTTCTCACCAACGTAGAGGAGGCCACATCGGAAGCACCAGACAGAGTTACCAGCAGATTCACAGGCAAATTGGTGCTTCACCTGGAAGGACAGCCTGGGGCCCTGAATGGAGGGGAATGGGCATATTTATGACATTTATACCATTTGTATGTATGTCTATGACAACAATAAATATTGAACTCTGATGCTGTTGATCCTAGGTTCTTTCGGAACTCGACAAAGGCTGTGGCTTCATGATTCTTTCATTAAACGCAAAGAGATTTGGAAATGGAATAGTGACAGGCAGATAGCTCAGAATAAGGAACAGTAAGAAAAGGTGGAGCAATTTGCTCAGCCCTTCTTATACCATAGATAAGAGATATTCCATCCAAATTGGTAGATAAGAGTTAACCAATCAGAAAGCCCCTATTCAAATAACGTGTAACCAAAGAAGCTTCCAGAATGATACAAAGAACTATAACCTCTAGAGTACAAGCTGATCAATGACATGCACATACAGCGACCACTAAGGGGCACACTGAACAATTGCATATTCAAACTGTGACCACTAGGGGACACCCTGAATGACTGCACATATGCAATGTGACCACTAGGGGATGCACTGAATAATAATATACATAGCATGACCACCAGGAAACATACCAAACAGTTACACATGTAGAAGTAGTTATATAAATACCAACAGGCAATTAATTATAACCTGCAAAGAAAATTACAATTATACAGACTGCCCCCAGTCCTTCTCACAAGCCGGGGATGTGGGCCTCCGGAGTGCGGTTTGACCACTGCCCCCAGTCCTTCTCACAAGCAGGGGATGTGGGCCTCCGGAGTGCGGTTTGACCACTGCCCCCAGTCCTTCTCACAAGCAGGGGATGTGGGCCTCCGGAGTGCGGTTTGACCGCTGCCCCCAGTCCTTCTCACAAGCAGGGGATGTGGGCCTCTGGAGTGCGGTTTGACCGCTACCCCCAGTCCTTCTCACAAGCAGGGGATGTGGGCCTCCGGAGTGCGGTTTGACCACTGCCCCCAGTCCTTCTCACAAGCAGGGGATGTGGGCCTCCGGAGTGCGGTTTGACCGCTGCCCCCAGTCCTTCTCACAAGCAGGGGATGTGGGCCTCCGGAGTGCGGTTTGACCGCTGCCCCCAGTCCTTCTCACAAGCAGGGGATGTGGGCCTCGGGAGTATGATTTGTCCTCCGAGCCCTCACTGTCCTGGCAATCTGCACTGATGTCCGTCCACAGCTGGTGATCCTTCTTTGAGGTGGGGCCCAGCCCAATCCCCTGCCTTTGGGGTGAGCATCTCTTACCTCATAATCCCCCAAGCCAGCAGTCTGGGAGATGTGAACCCAGGAGGCTCAGCTACCTCGGTGCTGGGTGGGCACCAGAATCAATGCTGGACAAGTTCCAACAGCCTCCAAATCAGGGCCCAACTATCAGCCATATGCTTTGTTCAGGGTTTAAGACAGGTGTGTTTGTACAGAGTATAAAGTAGTAGAAAGTGCTTAGAGGGCAATATAACCAAAGTAATACAGACAGAAAAGCCAAGAGGGCAGTATGACATTATTATACAGGATGAGAATGCCCAGTGGGTTAATCATTGTTGTTCCATTGTCACTTACATTTCTGATCAATGGCTGACAGAATGCAGTAATCAAGTGAGTATCCAGACCTGGGCCTCAATACTTCCTTGTGCGATTGGGTCCTGGATTTCCTCACTTGTACACCCAAGTCAGTTTGGATTGGCAAAAACATCTCCTCCACGATCTCCATCAGCACAGGAACATCACAGGTTTATGTGCATAGCCCCCTGCTCTACTCGTTTTACACCTATTGACTGTGTGGCTAAGCACAGCTCCAACGCCATATCCAAATCTGATGATGACACACTGTTGTGGGCTATCTCAGAGGGGCTGATAAATCAGCATACAGGAGGGAGATTGAAAACTTGGCTGAGTGGTGACAGAATAGATATATATGACAGAATCAGAATCAGGTTTAATATCTCCGGCATTTGTGGCATTTGTCTTTGTGGCAGCAGGTCAATGCATAGCAGGGAGAGAGAGAATTACTGTAAATATATATAGATATACACACACACACATATATCAGAGTTAAATTAAGTAAGTAGTGCAAAAAATAGAAATAAAAATAATGAGATAGCGTTCATGGGTTCAATGCCTGTTCAGAAAACTAATGGCAGAAGGGAAAAAGCTCGTTTCTGAATCATTGAGTGTGTGCCTTCAGGCTCCTGTACCTCCTCCCTGATGGTAACAAAGAGAAGAGGGCATGTCCTGGGTGATGCGGGTCTTTAATGATGGATGTTGCCTTTTTGAGGCATCGCTCCTTGAAGATGAAGCATCGTGCCCATGATGGAGCTGACTAATTTTACAGCCTCTGCGGCTTACTTCAGCCCTTTGTGACATTTCAGAGCCATTTAGGCAAGCAGGGAATGGAAGATATGGACCATATGTAGTTAGACATGCTTCTTAAATTGACAATATTTATTTATTTATTGAGAAAAGCGCAGAATAGGCACTTCAAGCAACAGAGCCCAGCAATTTCCTGATTTCATCTTGGCCTAATCACGGGACAATTTACAATGATCAATTAACCTACCAACCGGTACGTCTTTGGACTGTGCGAGGAAACCGGAGCACCTGGAGGAAACCCTCAAGGTTACGGGAGAGCATACGAACTCCTTACAGGCAGCAGCAGGAATTGAACCCTGGTTAACAGTACTGTAAAGCACAGGGCTAACCTCTACGCTACCATGCCGCCCTAAAACAAGTTAATCTTGTTGCTATGGAAATGAACACACCTTCAGGCTGGGGATGAGCGATCTCCTGACTGGAGGACGTCTGTGAATGAAACAGGAACCAGAAGCCAGTAGCTTTACATTCTCCATTACCAAGGCAGATTTCTTAATCCAGATTTAATTAATTACATGGATTTTCATTTCTGATGCTGGGCTGGAATTTGAGTTTATGTATTGGGATATGCTGTACCATTATAATAAAGTGTGTGTGTGTGTGTGTGTGTGTGTGTGTGTGTGTCCGGGGCCCCCCTTCCCACAATAGAGACCCACATCAGAATCAGGTTTATCATCACACACATAAGTCATGATTTTTTTGTGACATTGTACAGTGCAATACATAAAATTACTACAGTACTGTGCAGAATTCTTATGCACCCTAGCTGTACATATACCTAAGATGTTTTGTACGGTACTGTATATGAGTTCATAATGTATCTGATGTGAGTAATCACGTTCTCAAATTCCCTGATGACATGACAGTGATGGGGCTCATCACCAACAACGGAACAGCCTACAGAGAGGAGGTGGAAGAGTTTGAGGCCTGGTACCAGGCAAATAATCTCTTTCTCAATGTCAACAAGACAAAGGAAATGGTTATCGACTTAACGAGAACTGCCACCACCTACACCCCTCCTTATGTTGGCGGCACGGCAGTGCGAGTCTTCTACTCCTGACAGTGCACACTCGTGGTGCCAGAACACATCCTACACAATCAAGAAAGCTCACTAATGGCTCTACTTTCTGAGCTGGGCTTTGCACATCTATGCACGTTCTACAGACGCACCCTAACAAGCTGCAGTCCTGCATGGTACATTTCTTTCTCAGCTCAAACTGGTAAAACCGAGCATGCTCACTTCTCAATTGCTGGGAACTTTCAGACTATTCTAGTGGTGTTTAGTATTGTGGCTTTCTGAAGATTTACACAATCGCTATTATGTAGTGACTTTGGGATGACGTCAGTTGTCGACATTTCTATTGGGTCAAAGTTCCAAAGTCTTTCAATTTCCTTTTTAAATTCAGCATATTTCTGGTGTTGTTCACTTATTGATTTCTGTGTGTTATGTGTGTTTGTAATAGTTGTATCTATTCAGTAAGTTGTTCTTGCTTGTTTATTCTGTGCTGCATCAGATCCGACATCACAACTATTTTGCTCTCCTTTATCCTTGTGTACTGGAAATGACATTAAGCAATCTTGAATCTTCAATGTGCGTTTGTGTATAATGTAAGTCTGCATGTGCTCGTGTATGTCAGTGTGTCCAAGCGTGTATATGCGTGTGTTGTATGAGTTTTGGTGTATTGCATGTGCAAAAATACCTGTGCATATGTCTGTGCATGGTGGTGGGTGCACGAACACAACTGTGTATGTGTGTCTGCAAACATGAGATTGCATGTTTAATCTATTGTGTATGGTAACAATACAAGTCATTGCAAAAACCAGACCATTCATAAATCTCGCAGATTATTATCTGTGCTTGTCCGTGGCACATTAATGATCTCTGTTCATGGACCATTAACTCACTGTCATCGTCCGGTGCTTCAAGCTTTTCATTACCTGCATATCCTTAGTCCTTTGCTCAATCATTGCATCCAGTGTACAGACCACATACGAAAAATGTTACTTGTTACACCACATCCGAAAAATGTTACGGAAGGTGAGAGGCGATTCACTGTGAGATGCTCACAATGATGGTATCAGTTATTGGAAGAGAAGTCAGGCCTGTTTTGGGGTGATTTAACTTCAAATTGATGGCATCCGTTAGTCTCGCGAAACCATAGATCTGCGCCTGGAAAGTCTAAGAGTGTCCCCTCCAGGGCACAGGCCTGGGCAAGGTTGTATGGAAGACAGGCTGTTGCCTAAGCAGCAAGTCTCCCCTCTCCACGCCACCTATGTTGTCCAAGGGAAGGGTAAGGGCCGATACAGCTTGGCACCAGTGTTGTCGCAGGAGTTGCCAGAACAAGGTGAAGGCGTCGGACTGCCTCAGGGACTCCAGCTCCAGATTTGTCCTCGGGGTTTACTCCCGAAGCCTCTCCCATGAGTGGGTATGGCCGCAAGGCAGCGGAGGTTTGAAATCAGAGTTTTCCCTCTCTTAGATGGACTGCCTTCCCCTGCTGATGAGCTCCATCTACCTGAAACACTGGTTTTAAGGCACCAGGACCCGCCTTCGCCCCTTCTCCTGTCAGTAGAAACAGTTCCGCCGGGCTTAGAGGCCGAGCCACACGAGAAGGCCGGGAGTTGGACTTGGTTGTCCAAGGTGATTTGAGGCACATGTCGTGAGGAGCACTTTTAGGTAGCGGGAGCTTGTCCCCACTACCACTCCTCAGCTTGACAACCTTGGAACCGGATTTCAAATTATGGAAGATTTATTAAAGGACATACTCTCACTCACACTCATTTACTCATGCACAAATCCTCACACTCACACTCTTTCTCTCTCTCACTCACACTCATTTACTCATGCACAGATCCTCACACTCACTCTTTCTCTCTCTCTCTCACACTCATTTACTCATGCACAGATCCTCACACACTCTCTCTCACTCACACTCATTTACTCATGCACAGATCCTCACTCACACTCTTTCTCTCTCTCACTCACACTCATGCACAGATCCTCACACTCTTTCTCTCTCTCACTCACTCACACTCATGCACAGATCCTCACTCACACTCTTTCTCTCTCTCACTCACACTCATTTACTCATGCACAGATCCTCACACTCACACTCTTTCTCTCTCTCACTCACACTCATTTACTCATGCACAGATCCTCACACACTCTCTCCCTCACTCACACTCATTTACTCATGCACAGATCCTCACACTCACACTCTCTCTCTCTCTCACACACACACGCACACACACACACACGCGCGCGCACACACCTTTCCAAATCACAACTGCACACTGTTAAACTGTTTTTTTTTTCCCTTTCAGGTTGTTACACCTGTCTTCAACCTGCACTCTCTAATCATTGATCATCTCCTCCCGGTAAAGAAATTCTCCCCAACTTTCCTCTATTCCCCACTTTGAGTTTTTACCTCTTCTCACCTGCCTATTACTTCCCCCTGGGCCCCTCCTCCATCCATTTCCCCTATGTTCCACTCTGGTCTCCTATCAGATTCTTTCTTCTCCAGCCCTTGGATTGCAGATTTGGCAATTGCACTCATGAATATGCACATGTCAGCTAATTATTATTTCATTGTGATAGTATTTAACTCCATTTATTCTGTTGTAGTATTTTGCGAGACTTGGACACAGTAACGTTTCACTGCCTGCTTGCATTCTGCCTTACCTGAGAAATTGGACTGTCGAGTCAACTGACTCTGAAGACTAGCGGTATTCGTTTTATTCTTCGTTGTTCTTTTCAGCTGCAGTGTCGGCTTCGTTTTCCATTTGAGAGTTTTAGTTAATGGCCCTGTTTGGCCTAGCTTTTATTGTTTTCTTTTCCCTTTAACACTGTTCACATTAAAGTCTGTGAACTATCCACCTGCTTCAGTGTCTCTCACTCCGCACTTGTGCCGTATCTGAACCTGGTGATGGCTTTACCTATCACCTTCTAGCTATCCTTCTTCCCACCTCTCCCACCTTTTTATTCTGGTATCTCCCCCCTTCTTTCTCAGTCCTGAAGAAGGGTCATCTCAAAATATTGACTGTCTATTCACCTCCATAGATGCTGCCTGACCTGCTGAGTTACTCCACCATTTTGTGTGTGTTGCTTTGGATTTCCAGCAACTGCACAGTCTCTCATGTTTATGAAATGTTACAAACCATCTTTTACATCCTGTGAGGAAGGGCAGGATCAGAATTGTGATATCTCATCTGAAATGTGCACCCTCCTGCAACGCAGCACTCCCACGACCGGCTCGAAGGGTGAGATTACTTTTCACAGAGTTCAGGTTGACATTAGTGACGATCGATGTCTTCTGTGGAGGATGAAATGGAAGATAAACCTCCTCCTCGCATTTCTTTATAATTTTTACATTCTCTAAAATTGAGAAGTGTGTTCAGATTTCAAGGTCAACTACACTTCAAAAATACCTTTTTAATCTGCAGATAGGTCAAATATGAGTCATGTTTTTAATAATATAAGCTTCAACGAGAATTATTTATGCCATGCATGGAATAATTATTTATTAATAACATATATTTGATTCATAAATTGCATCCATTTTTTATGATTTGGGGAATTGTGAATAATTCTAATGAATTGGATTGAGTATTTTTGACATAGTTAAAATCATAATTTAATTTGGTGTCTTTCCCATCAATGACGTGAGTATCAGTTGCAGCTTCCAATGTCATGATCAATAAGCCTGTTGTTGGGTGTGAGTACAGAGGGACTGGGAAGAGGGGGGTCGATGTCATCACTCCTGCAGGTCAGTGAGATCCAGTCATTCTTCACGGTAGAGAGAGTTAAGTGCACCAAGGCTCTGGGATTTCACCTGCTCCTTTAATATCAGCTCTCTCAACAAGAAGGCCCAGCAGTGCCTCCACTTCCCACGGAGATTGAGGCGAGCAAGAATCCCCCAAGCTCCCTCCTAATCGCATTTTACAGGAGCACCATTGTGAGCTTCCTGACCGGCTGCATCTCCATCTGGTGTGGGAGCAACCAAGCATCTAATCAGAAGTTCCTACAAAGGACTGTGAGTGAGGCTGAGAGTCTCACAGGGGTCTCCCTACCATCCATTGGGGATATTGATCAGGAGCACTGCTTTTGCAGGGCCCTTAATATTATCAGGAACTCCACCCATCAATCCAGCATCCTCTTTGACTTTCTACCATCAGGCAGGAGGCTCCGACACATAAAGACAAGAACGGTCAGGATGGGAAACAATTTCCTCCCTCTGGCCACTAGGCTTCTGAATTCCCAGCCATATCACATTCCACCTGTCACTGGCTATCTCTTCCATTGCTTACAATATTTAATTTACGCACAATAATTTGTTATTTATGTGTGATTTGTCTGCAGATTTTATCCTTACCTTCATAAGTTACAGTGTGTTATATGTGTGCTATGCTGAACTTTACAATCTGGTGTGGAGAAACATTATCTGGTTAGATGACAATCAACTTGACTTGACTTGACTTGATGTCATTCATCCATTCAGCTTTAGAGCAGGTGATCCATGCTGATCCTGAAGAATTCCCTATCTGCAATTCCCTGGTTAAAGGGTTAATATATTCCCTGTGAGCTCTCCTGCTTTAAATGTTCATGCACGGACTGGGTAGAGCTCAAACCATGGATTGATGTTTAGTAACCCCATTTGCTTCAGGGTCAGAGTAGCCCCGGATGCCCTATTTCAAGTAGAGAGGGTTGCTTGGCCATCCAATAAGATGGCTCTCGTCACTTTTCTGGGTACATTCCAGGACATTAACTCTTACAGACTTGCCACTTTTAGTCTCGGGAGAAGAGGGGAATGGTGGGAAGCTCCATCTCCCAGAGGTTCCAAGCTGGTCAGATCATTTGTTCAGTCCCGAATGTCCAGAAACCAGTTCTAACTCCCAACGGCCATCGTACAGAGAAAATACACAACATGGCAAACTGGAGCCTTCATTAGAGTGGTATTGATGTGGTGGGTGGCAGGGTGCTGATATGTCTCTACCAAAGGAGGTATGAGGCACTCCTTCCCTCCACTAGCCTGCAGATCCCCATTGGACAAGGTGTAGCACCTGATCAGGGTCACATGCAGCCATGGGAGCAGGTGGTGGATGGTTGTACGAGCAGCCGGTACAGATCACAAGTCCTGGTTATGTGGCCACTGACACCAGGCAGACAATCTCTAAAGGGTATTGATAATGGCTAGGGTCACCCATCCTGTGAAGGCATTGCCCAGAGGAAGGCAATGGCAAACTACTTCTGTAAAAAAGTTTAAAATCAGGAAGAGTTTAAAAGCAGATAATTTTTTCTTTAGTGTTTTGATCGAGGCACAACTGCTCAGGCACATGGACGTCAGTGGGTTAGACCAGCAGGAAGAATTTTAAAAGAAGGTAGCTTTACAGAGCGGGCACTAGAGTGCAGGGAGTCAGAGTAGAAGGGCTTTGGTGATAACAGGTCGAGGTGAGGTAAGTGAAGAATACGAATAGGAAGTATATCTGTGAGGCTGGTGTTCTGTACTGGGTGTCAGATGTGGGAATTTCGGGAGACTCCCAACCTCCCGGACTGCAACATCTGTGCTAGATGCATCGAGCCGCAGCTCTTTAGGGACTGGGTTAGGGAACTGGAGATGCAGCTCAATGACCTTCATCTGGTCAGGGAGAGTGAGGAGGTGATAGACAGGAGCTCTAGGCAGGTAGTCACCCTGGGGCCTCAGAAAACAGACAGGAGAGGGAAGAGCAAGAGTCAGATACTACAGAGTACCCCTGTGGCTGTCCCCCTTAACAATAGGTACTCCTGTTTGAGTACTGTGGGGGGGAACAGCCTACCTGGGGGAAGCAATAGTGGCCGTGCCTCTGGCTCAGAAGGGTAGGGAAAGGAAGAAGGCAGCAGTATTAGGGGACTCTATAGTTAGGGGGTCAGACAGGCGATTCTGTGGACGCAGGAAAGAAGCACAAATGGTAGTTTGCCTCCTAGGTGCCAGGGTCAGGGATGTTTCTGATCACGTCCACGATTTCCTGAAGTGGAAAGCTAGAGGTCGTGGTATATATTGGTATGAACGACATAGATAGGAAAAGGGAGGAGGTCCTGAAAACAGACTACAGGGAGATAAGAAGGAAGTTGAGAAGCAGGACTTCAAAGGTAGCAATTTCAGGATTACTGCCTGTGCCACGCAACAGTAAGTATAGGAATAGAGTGAGGTGGATGATAAATGCGTGGCTGAGGGATTGGAGCAGGGAGCAAGGATTTAGATTTCTGGGACTTCTTTTGGTGCAGGCGTGACCTGTACAATAAGGATGGGTTGCACTTGAATCCAAGGGGGACCAATATCTGGCAGAGTGGCTTGCTCAGGCTATTGGGGAGAGTTTAAATTGCAGGGGGGTGGGAACTGAGAGATGGAGGAAGAGCCGGTTGACTCACAATTAGAGAAAGCTTGGTGAGAGGGAGGATAGGCAGGTGATAGAGAAGGGACACACTCAGACTGATGGTTTGAGATGTGTCTACTTTAATGCAAGAAGCATCGTGAACAAAACGGATGAGCTTAGAGCGTGGATCAGTACTTGGAGATATGATGTTGTGGCCATTACAGAGACTTGAATGGCCCAGGGGTGGGAATGGCTATTTTGAGTGCCAAGCTTTAGATGTTTCAGAAAGGACAGGGAGGGAGGCAAAAGAGTGGGGGAATGGCACTGCTGATCAGGGATAGTGTCACAACTGTAGAAAAGGAGGAAGTCATGGAGGGATTGTCTATGGAGTCTCTGTCAGTGGGAGTTAGGAACAGGAAGGGTCAAATACTCTATTGGGTGCTTTTTATAGACCACCCAATAGTAACAGGGACATTGAGGAGCAGACACGGAGGTTCTGGAACGGTGTAATAATAACAGGGTTGTCCTAGTGGGATTTTTAAATTTCCCAAATATTGATTGGCATCTCCCTACAGCAAAGGGTTTAGATGGGTGGAGTTCATTAGGTGTGTTCAGGAAGCTTTCCTGACACAATATGTTGATAAATCTACAAGAGGAAAGGCTGTACTTGGTCTGGTATCAGGAAATGAACCTGGTCAGCTGTCACGTCTCTCAGTGGGAGAGCATTTTGGAGATACTGATCATAATTCTGTCTCCTTTACCATAGCATTGGAGAGAGATAGGAACAGACAAGTTAGGAAAGTGTTTATTGGAGTAAGGGGAAATACAAAGCTATCAGGCAGGAACTTGGAAGCATTAATTGGGAACAAATGTTCTCAGGGAAATGTATGACAGATATGTGCAAATGTTCAGGGGATATTTGTGTAGCGTTCTGCATAGGTACATTCCAATGAGACAGGGTAAGGATGATAGGGTCCAGGAACTGTGGTGTACACAGGATGCTGAAGGTCTAATCAAGTAGAAAGGAAAAGCTTATGAAAGGGTCAAAAACTAGGTGATAGAAATTTAGAAGATTATAACGCTAGGGGGAAGGAGCTTAAGAATAAAATTAGGAGAGCCAGAAGGGGCCATGAGAAGACCTTAGTGGACAGGATTAAGGAAAATCTAAGGCATTGTACAAGTATATTAAGAGCAAGAGGATAGGCCATGAGAGAATAGGACCGGATGAGATGCACCCCAGGCTGCTGTGGGAGGTGATGGAGGAGATTGCTGAGCCTCTGGCAATAATCTTTGCATCATCAATGGGGATGGGAGAGGTGCTGGAGGATTGGAGGTTTGCAGATGTTGTTCCCTTATTCAAGAAAGGGAGTAAAGATAACCCAGGAAATTATAGACCAGTGAGTCCTTCTTTAGTGGTTGGCAAGTTGATGGAGAACATCCTAAGAGGCAGGATTGATGAAAATTTGGAGAGGCATCATATGATTAGGAATAGTCAGCATGGCTTTGTCATGGGCAGGTCGTGCCTTACGAGCCTGATTGAATTTTTTGAGGATATGACTAAACAAATTGATGAAGTAGATGTAGTGTATATAGATTCCAGCGAGGCATTTGATATGGTACCCCATGCAAGGCTTATTGAGAAAGTAAGGGGGCAAGGGATCTAAGGGGACTTTGCTTTGTGGATCCAGAATTGGCTTATCCACAGAAGGCAAAGGGTGGTTGTAGACGAGTCATATTCTGCATGGAGGCCAGTGACCAGTGGAGTGCCTCAGGGATCTGAACTGGTACCCTAACGCTTTGTGATTTTTATAAATGACCTGGATGAGGAAGTGGAGAGGTGGGTTAGAAATTTGCTGATAACATAAAGGTTGGGGGTGTTGTGGATAGTGTGGAGGGCTGTCAGAGGTTACAGCAGGACATCAATAGGATGCAAAACTGGGCTGAGAAGTGGCAAATGGAATTCAACCCAGATAAGTGTGAGGTGGTTCAGTTTGATAGGTCAAATATGATGGCAGAATATAGTATTAATGGTCAGACTCTCGGCAGTGTGGAGGATCAGAGGGATCGTGGGGTCCATGTTCATAAGACACTCAAAGCTGCTCCACAGGTTGATTCTGTGGTTAAGAAGGCATACGGAGCGTTGGCCTTCATCAACCATGAGACGGAGTTCAAGAGGGCCGAGAGGTAATGTTGCAGCTATATAGGACCCTGGTCAGACCCCACTTTAAGTACTGTGCTCAGTTCTGGTTGTCTCGCTACAGGAAGGATGTGGAAGCCATAGAAAGGGTGCAGAAGAGATTTACAAGGATGTTGCCTGGATTAGGGAGCATGTCTTATGAGAACAGATTGAGCAAACTTGGCCTTTTCTCCTTGGAGCGACGGAGGATGAGAGGTGACCTGATAGAGGTGTATAAGATGATGAGAGGCATTGATCATGTGGATAGTCAGAGGCTTTTTCCCAGGGCTGAAATGGTTAGCACGAGAGGGCACAGTTTTAAGGTGCTTGGAAGTAGATACAGAGGGGATGTCACATGTAAGATTTTTACGCAGACAGTGGTGAGTGCGTGGAATGGGCTGCCAGTGACTGTGGAGGTGGATACGATAGGGTCTTTTAAGAGACTCCTGGATAAGTACATGGAGCTTAAAAAAAATGGAGGGCTATGCGTAGTGCTAGGTAATTTCTAAACTAAATGCATGTTCAGCACAGCTTTGTGGGCCATAGGGCCTGTATTGTGCTGTAGGTTTTCTATGTTTCTAAAAATATGAGAACAATCATGGTAATGGGTAGTGGGAAGATCATAATTGCCCACATCAGATGACATGCAACATAATGATGATGATTGTTCAGGATGAACAGACAGATCCTGTGCTTTTTAATCTCCTCCATGGAGAGATTCCCATTTCATAACATTGCAGACCAAGTGGCTTGATCTGTCAAGGAATAATGAATCAGTTATGAAAGACTGGTGGAGCAGATCTAATGTCTCATGGGCTGAAGGCCGATTGATTGTGTCCTGGGTCTGTGGAATGGTCTCTACTTGCTCTTACCGACACCCCTTCCATTCTCTTTCCTTCCAAAGGCTGTAATTAAAGCAGCCTTTGTTGCTTATCCTAACTGAGAGATCCATATTCTATCCGAGGGACCCATATCCTAACCGAGAGTTTGAAATCCTAACAGAGGAATCCAAACCCTTGGGAGTCCTTGTGCAGGATACCCTGAAGGTTAAACTCCAGGATGAGTCGGTGGGAAGAAGGTGAATGCAATGTTGGCATTTATTTCTAGAGGCATGGATGTGTTGTTGAGGCTCTATAAGGCATTCATGAGACCACACTTGGAGTATCGTGTTTTGGGCTCCGTATTTTAGAAAGGAGATACTGACGTTAGAGAGGGTTCAGAGAAGATTCACTGGAATGATTTCAGGAATGAAAGGGTTACCATATGAGGACTGTTTTCTCTTAGGCTGTATTCCCTGGAGTTCAGGAGAATGAGGGGGGATCTCATAGAAATATTATGAATGTTAAAAGACCTAAACGGATTAGATATGGCAGTTATTTCCCGTGGTAGGGGATTCTATGACAAGAGGGTATGACTTCAGGATTGAAGGATGTCCATTTAGGACAGAGATGCAGAGAAATTACTTTAGTCAGAGGGTGGTAAATCTGTGGAATTTGCTGCCACAAGCAGCTGTGGAGGCCAAGTCATTGGGTGCATTTAAGGCAGAGATAGATAGGTTCTTGATTAGCCAGGGCATCAAAGGGTATGGAAAGAAGGCAGGGGAGTGGGGATGACTGGAAGAATTGCATCAGCCTATTAAAAGCAAAAAAAAAACACAAAATACTGGGGGAGCACAGCAGACAAGGCAGCATCTGTGGTGGGAAATGGACAGCTGAAGGAATAATTGCATAGTCTGTTTTCTAAACAGGGAGAAAATTCTGAAATCAGAGGTGTAAGGGGACTTGTGAGTCCTTATGCAAGATTTCTTAAAGGTTGGTTTGCAGGTAAAGTTGGTAGTAAGGAAGGCAAATGGAACATTAGCATTCATTTTGAGAGGACTAGAATATAAAAGTAAGGATGTAATGGCTTTATATGGCACTGGTGAGGCCTCATTTGGAGTACTGTGAGAAGCTTTGTGTGCATTATCTGAGGAAAGATGTGTTGGCATTGGAGAGGGTCCAGAGGAGCTCCATGAGAATAATCCCAGGAATGAAAGGGTTAAAATACAAGGGGCTTTTGAAGACCCACTGGAGTTCAGAAGAATGGGGAGAGATCTCAATGAAATAGTGAATATTGAAAGGCCTGGACAGAGTGGATGTGGAGAGGATGGTTCATACAGCGGGGGAGCACAGCCTCAGAGCAGAGAGTTGACCCTTTAGACCAGAGATGAGGAGTAATTGCTTTATGCAGATGCTGGTGAATTTGTGCAAATGTCACTCAGCTCTGTTAGAAGGGAAAGAGGCAAAACTAAGTATATTGTAGGCCAGCTAGCCTGACAGAGAAGTTGTCAGAGGTTTCTGGCTACTTGGAGGCACATGATAAAATATGCCAATGTCAGCATGGTTTCTATAAGGGGAAATCTTGCCTGAAAAATCTGTTGGAATTCTTGGAGGAAGTGACAGGCAGGATTGACGATGATTTTGCTTATTTGGATTTGCAGGCCTTTGTGCTGCACATGAGGTTGTTTAATAAGATAAGCGTGCATGGTATGATAGGAAAGGTACTAGCATGGATAGAAGTTTGGCTGACTGCCGGAGGCCAAAAGAGAGTCTTTCATGTTGCTTCTGGTGGTTAGTGGTATTCCGCAGAGGTTGACGTTGGATCGCTTCTTTTCACGTTATACATTGAATAATTTGGATGATAGAATTGATGGCCTTGTGACAAAGTTTGCAGAAAACATGAAGGGTCAAGAAGTGCTGATGAAGCAGGACTTAGTCCTTCACGAGGACTGAGACAGATTGAGAGAAGGGGCCAAAAGTGGCAGATAGATTACGATGTAGGGAAGTGTACAAAGCTGCACTTTGCTAGAAGGTGTAAAGGTGTAGACTATTTTCTATGCAGAGAAAAAAAATCAGAGATCTGAGGCAAAAGGGGCTCAGGAGTCCTCGTGCAGGGTTCACTAAAGGTTTACTTTCAGGTTGAGTCAGTGGTAAGGAGGTCAAATAATGTTAGCAATCATTTCAGAATCAGAATCAGGTTTATTATCACTGGCGTGTGTCGTGAAATTTGTTAATTTAGCAACAGCCATTCAATGCAATACATAATATAGGAAAAAAGAAACAAAATAAAATAATAATGATAAATAAGTAACTCATCTTGAGAGAACTGAAATATAAAAGCAAAGGATGTAATGCTGAGGCTTTATAAATCACTGGTTAGGCCTCACTTGTGAGCAGTTTTGGGCCCCTATCTGAGAAAAGATGTGCTGGCATTGGAGAGGGTCCAGAGGAGGTTCATGAGTATGAATCTGGGAACGTAAGGGTTAACATATAAGGAGAGTTTGAAGACTCTAAGCTTGCTGGAGTTTCAAAGAATAAGGGGAATTCTCCATTAAATATTTTGAATATCGAAAGGCCTGGATAGAGTGAATGTGGAGAGGTTGTTTCCTGTAGTGGGGAGTCTAGATCCAGAGGACGCAGCCTCAGAATAGAGAGACATCCCTTGACAACAGAGATAAGGAGGAATTCCTTTAGCCAAAGGGTAACGAACCTGTGGAATTCATTGTCACAGCCAAGTCACTGAGTATATTTAAAGTGGTGGTTAATAGGCTCCTGATTGATCAGTATGTCAAAGGTTACAGAGAGAAAGCAGGAATAATTGGGCCAGGAGAGATGATAAATCAGCCATGATGGAATGATGGAGCAGAATTGATGGGCTGAATGGCCTCATTTTGCTCCTATGCCTTAGGGTCTTATGATATTCTGAGTGAAGACCCCTAATTTGAAGAGGATAATGCTGAACCGTATTTATCCAGCTGTGAACAGGATGCTGATGGACTCATCAGTTTTACATGGGACTGCAGTGCATTCATTCACCTCTACCTCACCCTGAACCAGGGGCACTTCCTCATTCATCTCCTTGCTCTGGGGCTTCCTCCCGCGCACACCATGATAACATCAGCTGGCCAGACGCCAGCGAGCACTGTACAATACAGTGCTCATCACTGCTGAAGGATGAGCTAGGTAGCTGTGTAAATGCAGGCGATGCTTATCCGCCATTGTGTGTGCTGTGATTATCTTGTGCAAAGCAGCTTCATCAAATCCGACTGAGGATGAAAGTCCGGCCAAGGCTGTAAACATGATAGAAAGTGATTTTTTTTGGAAGGAATTCTCATTTGACAAGCAATTCATTATGAAAGACAGTGCCATTACGAGTAAAGACAGCAAATGGTTTGAGGTCTAAGGCAGCTTTTGACCATTCAGCATAGATTTACTCCTGTGTAGAATCTGCAGAACTTAGAGAAGACCCAAAAAAAAATCCTTAATTAATCCATCTGCCTTTCTCTGCACTTTCATCTCCCAAAGCAACTCTACACAGCCAAGGTAGGCGGAATATCCTGCAGTAGATCACAAGGATATGGTTGGTGGGAGAGCGGGCCCTGATTCCACGGCTTCTACTGCAGCCTTTCCCAGTCCCACCACTCACACACGATGGCAGAGAGACCCTGAGCAACTCAGCACAGGCAAGGTGAGCACATTACCCTCTCCAGCTCAGCAGCCCAACATGGGGATTCGGTGGGAGTGACGGGGGCGGGGGGCAGGGGCAGATACTGATCTACCTACACCACAGTGTTAACCACCCTCCTCTGCACCCCACCGCTCACACCCAGGGGCAGAGAGACACAGATCTGAAATCACAGCAGTACACTACCATCGTCATAGAAACATACAGCATGGAACCAGGCCTTTCGGCCCTTTGCATCCATGCTGGCCTCAACCCTAATCACATTTACCAGCACTTGCAGCCTTCTCTGCCTTACAGGTTCCAGCACATATCTAAATACTTGTTTCATGTTGTGAGATTCTCTGCCGTGACCATCCCCTCTGGCAGCGTGTTCCTCATTCCAAACACCTCTGAGTGAAAATATTCTTCCTCGCATCCCTTCTGAACCTCCCCCCCCCAACCTAAGCCCATGCACCTTAGTGTCATGGGGAAAAGTAATATTATTTTGTCCATGCCCCTCCTAAATGTGTCAAACTCTATTAGGCTTAGAGCTCTCCACTCCAAAAAAGTAAGAAACCCAGCCCATCTATTCTCGTTGTGGAAGTGAAACACTCGACACAAGGCACCATGTTGGCAAATCTCCCCTGTACTCTTTACAGCATAACTACAAAATAGTGTGCCTTTCCAATGTATTATAGAGCTTACCATAGCCTCCACACCACCCAGGACATGCCTTCTTCTGCAACGCGCACGTCACGCTGAAGGAACTCAGCAGGTCGGGCAGCATCTGTGGGAATGAGCAGTCAATGATTCAGGCCGAGACCCTTCGTCAGGACTGAAAAGGGAGGGGGCAGGGGCCCTATAAAGAAGGTGGGGGGAGGGTGGAATGGAGAAGGCTGGTAGGTGCCAAGTGAAAAACCAGTAAGGGGAAAGATCAAGGGGTGAGGGAGGGGAAGCAGGGAGGGTATAGACAGGAAAGGTGAAGAAGGAATGTAAGGGGAAAGCACTAAGGGTCGTAGAAGGAGGCGGAACCATGAGGGAGGTGATAGGCAGCTGGAGGAAGAGGCAGAGAGAAACTGGGATGGGGAAGGGAGAGGGAGGGAATTACCGGGTTGGAGAATTCAATGTTCATGCCAAGGGGCTGGAGACTACCCAGACGGTATATGAGGTGTTGCTCCTCCAACCTGAGTTTGGCCTCATCATGGCAGTAGAGGCCATGTGTGGACATATCTGAAACGGAATGTGAAGCAGAGATGAAGTGGGTGGCAACCGGGAGATCCTGTCTGTTGTGACGGATGGAGCGGAGGTGCTCGACGAAGCGGTCCCCCAATCTGTGTCGGGTCTCACCGATGTAGAGGAGGCTGCACCGGGAGCACCGGATGCAATAGATGACCCCAACAGACTCACAAGTGAAGTGTTGCCTCACCTGGAAGGACTGTTTGGGGACCTGAATGGTGGTAAGACAGGAGGTGTAGGGACAGGTGTAGCACTTACGCTTGCAGGGATAAGTGCCAGGTGGGAGATCCATGGGGAGGGACATGTGGACCAGGCAGTCGCAGAGGGAATGATCCCTGCGAAAAGCGGAGAGGGGTAGAGAGGGAAAGATGTGCTTAGTGGTGGGGTCCTGTTGAAGGTGGCAGAAGTTGCGGAGGATAATGTGCTGGATCTGGAGGCTGGTGGGGTGGTAGGTGAGGACAAGGAGTTGCTTAGTGGTGGGATCCTGTTGAAGGTGGCGGAAGTTGCGGAGGATAATACCCTCTTCATGCCCTCTTCTCACTGCTGACATCAGAAAGGTGGTTCAGGAGCCTTAAGACCCACTCGACCAGGTTCATGAAGAGTTATTACCCCTTAACCATCAGGCCCTTGAACCAGAGGGGATAACTTTACTCACCCCATCATTAAAATGGTCCACAACCAATGTATTCACTTTCAAGGACTCTTTATCTCATGTTCTTGATATTTATTGTATATTTATCATTGTTATTATTTCTTTCCTTTAGTATTTGTGTGTTTTGATATTTTCTGTACTCTTGTTGAATGCTCTAGTTGGTGTGGTCTTTCATCAATTTTGTTATGGTTATTAGTCTATGCATTTATTGAGAATGCCCACAAGAAAATGGATGTCAGGGTTGTATATGGAGATGTATATGTACTTTGATGATAAATTTACTTTGAACTTTGTTCTGTCCGCTGCCTAATCCACTCTCGACACTGACTCCTCAGATATTGCCTCAGTTGCAAATATCTATCTTGGCTCTTGAACAGATCAGGCAGGAATCTCACATCCACATTCAATCCAAGTGTGCATCAGTGCGTACTGAAAGCTTGGAATAGCAAAATATGTGTCTTTAAAGATATTATTCTAATATACTGTCAAACCAGACACTACAAATTAATTCTTAAATATCTTTGTCAGTTCTTGTATGATATAGAAAACTTGTGTTTACAAGTTAACAATATTCTACATTCTGTGAATAACTCCCTACAATCAATCACCTCATCCATTTCTTTGCCCATTTCGTGCTGTGTTATATGTGTGGGTGATCATGGTCTTCCCGAGGCTATTGTTTTTCTTGGCAATTTTTTTCTACAGAAGTGGTTTGCCATTGCCTTCTTCTGGGCAGTGTCTTTAAAAGACAGGTCAATACCCTTCAGAGATTGTCTGCCTGGTGTCAGCGGTCACATAATCAGGACTTGTGATATGCACCGGCTGCTCATAAGATCATCCACCTCCTGCTCCTTAGCTTCACTTGACCCTGATCGGTGAGGAGGGGAGTGAAGCAGGTGCTACACCTTCCCCAAGGGTGGCCTGCAGGCTGGCAGAGGGAAGGAGTGCCTTAAACCTCCTTTGGAAGAGACATATCTCCACACATTACGAATAAACGATTCAAACAGGTTTGTTTGTCTAAGACTTGCTTCTGGAAGATTTTATTGCATTACCTGAGCAAGTTCTGCAGGCGCAATTGGAAAGTCCCCATCGGAAGTGGGACCTTCAATGTCTCCTTCAGAAGCTGACAAAGAAATCAGTAAATGTATTTTGCTTGGTAAAGATTTTGGTGGGATGGTTGTACATGAGCAATGAAATGGTCCTTCTCTGCATCCCAGATGTTGCCACTGTTGGAACCATTGATTGATGATGGAGACTGGTGATCTGCAACTTTCAAATGGCTTGTTTTCAACACAAGTCATTGAAGCTACGTACTTCACTCCAAGGGGAAAAACACTGGAGATTACATCTCAATGCATTTATGTTCTTCACATTTGTTTAGAACATGAGATGCAAATATCATTGACTTCTCCTGATCAAAACTGAGGACACAACTGGTCATTAATTTAACATTTTAATGAATCAATGTATTATACACTCGCTTGTAAACTCTGCCTACATTTATTTAATGCTGTTTTTCTATTACTGTTTTGTTTTTATCTACCGCTTTGTTTGATTGCCTGAGAGGAAGCCAAACAGAGTTTCATTGTACCTATGTATAATGACAATAAAGATCATTTAATTCAATTCAATTCAAAGGGCCTTTCCTGTGCTGTAGTCTTCTATGTTCACGTTCTTCTTAAGGAGCTGATTCTGTGATGAAATCACCATCCGTGGTTCCAGTAAGGGCATAGAACATAAAGCAGTACAGCACAGAAACAGTCACTTCAGCCCATAACTTTGTGCCAAGCCATTTGAACTAGTAATCAAATTGCCAGCTAATCTCTTCTGCCTGCACAATGGCCACCATAATCCTCCATTTTCCTCACATTCATGCATCCAGCTAAATGTCTCTGAGAAGTTTCTAACATATTCGCCTCTACCACCACTCTGTGTAAAAAAACTTGCCCCTCACATCTTTCTCTCACCTTAAGTGCATGCCCTCTGGCATTTGACATTTAATTCAGTGGCACTAACGCCAATCATGGTGAAGTGAATGTATAATGGGGCGACCAGGATTGTACACAATACTGCAGGTGCTGCCTAACCAGAGTGCTACAAAGCTACAACAGGATTGACTAGAATGAATCTTGGAAAAACATTGGAGGTCTGATCTCTTGGCCTTCATGATAGCAGTAATTTTATCTTTAATTAGCGGTAATGAGCTGGCTTTTATTCAGTCTGATTTGAACAAGTTTTAACTGCGTGAAGGCACACTTGGATTGCTGAAGTTTCACATTCCCATGGTTCTGGCTCAATGACTTCTTCTAAACTTTGCATTTGCATTGGCAGCAAGCAGTGGTCCTGGTTGCAAAGCGAGCAGTCCACGCTTTGCAGTGTCTATCCATTGTGGACAGGAAGAGCTGTAATAAAGATTATGTTCTGTCCTAGTACAGACCACAATGTGTATCTCTGCTGAGGCAGTGTTAGCTCAGTTTATCTGTACTCAATTGGGTGTAAGGATGTGACAATATAAATGTAACTGCCACCAACCTTGCAGAAAAGCTTTGTGATCTCAGATGGATTTATTACGATGACACCGTCTTCCTCCCTGACTGATATCAGTGCAAAGCCGATGGTGTATTCCACCTGGGACATGATGACAGTCTGAGTACACTTGGATAGCAGAGTCATGCAGCCTGTACCACCAGGGACTCGGGTTCGAATCTGGCCTTGGGTGTTGTCCATGTGGAGATTTCCAGATTCTCCCTGTTACTGTGTGAGTTTCTTTCTGGTGCTCTGGTTTCCTCACACATCCCAGAAACAAAGACTGATAAGTTAATTGGCTACTGTAAGTTGTCCCTAGAAAGTCATAGTCAAGGTCAAAATTAACCAGACGCCCCCCCCCCCGCCACTGCACACACACACAAAAAATAAATAAATCGCGCAAACAGCAACAAAAGAAGAATGAGAAACACAGAATATAAAGCACAAAATCAAAAGTCCAGGCATATTCAGTTCATTATCTGCATGATCAAAATTGTCCAAAATAGCAATAAAAAAAGGAATGGCCTAATCAATATAGATTAGATTGATATTGTATGATCCTTTTTCGCTGACAGTTTAATAAGATATTGTTATCTTGTTACAAACTTAATTTCAAATCTATTGTATTCATAACCTATTTAATATAATATTATGTTTTTTAAAAAAAACTAATAAAAAGATTGAAAAAGAAAAAAAGGAATGGCCAGAAACCACAAACACATCATAACATGAACTACAGAGTCCAATCCACAAACTGTGCCAATTAAACTTTGTCTAAAACACAGAGATCCCGTACCATCTTCCGACAGCATTCAAGAGAGACCATTTGAATGCAGGGATCTTCCTCCAGCGAGCAAAAAGAAGAGAGAGATTGTTACACATAGACACCTTCCTCCAGCAGCAGCGAGTGAGAGGCAGAGAGAAGTTGTCACACATAGGCACCCTCCTCCGGCAGAAGTGAGCGGGAGGCTGGTAGATGGCACTCAATACCCGCTCGTCTTCCACACTCACCTTGATGATTTCAATCTTCCTTGGTGCTTTGATTGGTGAGCTCATCAAGAATTGGAGTTGATCATCGGCTCACATGTCTTGGCCTCGAGGTCACACATTTCACTCAAAGCCTCATGGAACCCTCTCGAAGACACAAAGTACCAGGTCGCTCATCGGCCTGAAAACACACCACCAAAACTTACATCACAAGCTCCAAGTGTAGCAGAACCATATTTGAAAGACAGAGAGGACGTAAAAGAGGTGAAAGGAGTCGTTTAGTGAACCTTCCGGAGGATGCCACCCTTGGTTGAGTTGTTCACTGGTGCCATCTTCTTCCAGAACTAGTATCCCTGAGCAAATGAATGGAAGAAGCTGGGGAAAAGTGTGTGTGGGATTAATGAATGATTAGTGGAAATGGATGGTTGATGGTCTGCATGGACTGGGTGGGCTGAGTGGACTGTTTCCATGGTGTGCCTCTCCAAATCTCTATGGGTTGTGTCTTCACAGAGGGCTGCTTCCCTGGTAACGGCAAATTATTTTTCTAATTTGGCGAGCTTTCCTTCTGCCTGGCATCAGTAGGGTTATGCAACGTTTGGCACCTTTGAAAACCTTTGAAACTGAATTAAAGTATTTCCAAGAATAATTTCAGAACTTGAATTGAAGTGTTTCAAAAAGGAATTTCAGAGGGTTTATGAGATCCCTGAATGAGCTTTAGTCTTCTTGGCCAATATCGCCCAGTAACTTTGCTCACTCTAATCAGGCACAACAAGATACTGACCATTGTAACATTTCATGTGATACGAGTTCCCCAGTAGCTTCAGATCTTCTGTGTTGTGGCAAGGTGACTGAGCTCGTCTATAGAATAAGCTGCCACGGTGGCAATACACGTTATCAGTGACCTGCTATCGATCACCATGTGACTTTAAAACCTTGTAAGAACAGTTGTAGTACAATTAAATACTTTAGTCCTGATGAAGGGTAGCAGGGTGGAGATACGTCTCTACCAAAGGAGGTATAAAATACTCCTTCCCTCCACCAGTCTGCAGCTCACCCTTGGGTAAGGTGTAGTACCTGCTTAGCCAACACTCCCCAAGATCAGGGTCACACAACAAAAAAAGGAATGGCCAGAAACCACAAACACATCATAATGTGAACCAATCTACAAACTGTTGGTTTGTGCTGGTGCATATCACAGGTCCTGGTTATGCAACCACTGACATCAGGCAGACAATCTCTGAAGAGTGTTGATAATGGCTGGGGTGACCCATCTTGTGAAGACACTGCCCAGAAGCATGCAATGGCAAACAGCTTCTGTAGAAACATCTGCCAAGAACATTCCTGGCCCTGGAAAGACCATAATCGCCTACATTGTATGACACAGCACATAATAATGATGATGAGGCCTGATGAAAGATCTCAGCCTGAAATGTCGACTGTTTATTCATCTCCATGGATGCTGCCTGACCTGTTGAGTTCCTCCAGCATTTTGCATGTGTTAGTTAAATATGACATTGTCTACATCAGTTTTGATGTTCACTCAGCTTCTTTCTCTGTTTTCCCTGAGGTCCAGCTCACTCACAGTTTGTTGCTATGCAGTGGGACTGCAAGTACTTTGTCTCCTGAAAGGAATATGTGTTTAGGGAAATGCTGCAAAAATACTTGTACTACTGCTATCTGTTTCAGAAAAGGATCTCTCGCTGTGCCCACCATTTGCCCCTGACCTACCTCAGCCTTCAGTAATTCAGCCACCACTTTCCTCCAGGTTCAAATCCAACAGCCAAGGGACATACCGGGCTCCTTGTGTTCAACATCTTGATCGAGTTAAGATTAAAAACCGCTCACAAATCTCTCTCTCACCACACAAGATGTTGAGGTTAGCATTAGGGTAATGTTGCTTGTGAACCAAGGCGATGTTCTGCAGGCTGCATGCTTTACTTCTAAGTATACCTGTTTTGAATTACCCTCACTGCAATCACAGCTTGTAATTCCCCTTTAAGCAATGTATTTGTTAATCAACTTAATGAACCACAGATTTCGTGATCTTCTGAAGGACTCACGGAACTTAACTTTCAGTCAAGCAGGTACAGTACTTTTAAGTGAACGAGCATTCATCGTCACGGCCGGAGGCGAGGCATCCAAGCCAGCCTGAAACACAGAGGACTGAGAACCACACCCCACCACCACCCCCACTGGAGAACAAGATTGTTGTATCAGAGAAAAATCAGAAATTGTTGTATTCTGTGTTTTCTAAGATATGGCTTACTTGAAGCACGTCAAATTCAGCAATCAGACCCAAAGGCTTCTCCATTCACAGGATGGATTCACTGAGTATGCCCACAAGAAAACAAACCGCAGGGTTGCATATGATGACATAGTTTGATAATTAATTTACTTTGAACTTTGAAATACTCCCTGAAACAGAAGAGTCCTCTCAAAAAAATTCAAGGTAACGATATTTATTTTTAAAAATTTACTTATTGAGATATATTGCGGAATGAACCCTTCAAGCTGTGCTACCCAGTAATCCCCCGATCTAATACCAGTCTAACCACGGAACAATTTACAAACTCCAATTAACCTACCAATCAGTATGTCTTTGGACTGGGAGGAAACCAGAGCACTCAGAGGAAATTTGCGCATTCAGGGAATAATGTACAAACTCCTTACAGGCAGCAGTGGGAATTGAACCCTGGTTACCAGTGCTGTAAAATGTTGTGCTAACTACTACGCCACCGTTCTGCCCATGGCATCACCACTTAGTGTCCTTGCATGCTTAGCCAGTCAACCATCTCATATGCCATGGGTTAGCAGGTTACTCCATCTTCTCTCCTACCTGTGTGAACGCAATGCCTTTGACTCTCAGAAAAGCTTTCAGATTTTAATTTGATCTCTCTGCAAAATTGGGGATGTGGAAGATGGTGGGAATGCTGTTTATTCAACTGAAGCTATGTCAAGATTAGCTGTTGCACCACCCAAGCTGAGCTGCATTTTGGCAACAAGAATAAAACATCACCGTGTGTTCTTTCCACCTTCGACTTCGGCTCTGACGCCTCTGGGTAGCGCAGCATCTCCACAAGCTAATGAGCAGGTCTGTGAGTAAAACTGACTGGAAATTTCTTTTCACTCTGACTGGAACTGAAAAATGGCCTTCTCTACCAAAGAAATCGCATTAGAGATGCACATCTGGCCAGGGTCAGTGCTGACTGTCCTAGGGCTCCAGGATTTGTGGAAGCAAAGCACTTTATTAAAAAACACTCTCTTGCTCTCTGTTTCTTGTTATTGCCTCTCCTAAAGGCATGGGAGCCTCAACAGACCAAAAATACATTGCAGTAAATTGCATCAGAGAGAAATGAGGCACTTGTTGACTTTAAGCTAATGGAGGCAAGCTGAAAGCAAACATAAATTATCTTTTATTCAGACCCACTTTAAACAAAATAAGGCTGATTATCACAGTATATGAAATATTTTTGGTTAATATTAGAAGCATACACCTACGTGTATCAATGAAAACCTGATTGGATGAGGACTAGCCAATCAAGAGGGATGGACGACAGGGGTATATATACCACCAGACTAGACATGCCCAGGCATCAACCCTGGTGAAGACGGCAGAGTTTGCCATCGAAACATCAGTTAAAATCAATACCTGTACCCGACTGTAAGCCCAAGAAGAGTTTATTCTTCACATATGCCAGGAAAACACAAGATCCCTTTCCCTCCTTGATGCCAGCAATGAGAACAAGGCATGACTTGGGTGATAGGGGTCTTTAATGATAGATGCCACCTTGAAGGTCACTCCTTGAAGATGTCCTGGATACTACGGAGGCTGGTGCCCATGATAGAGCTGACTAAGTTTACAACTCTCTGCAGCTTATTTCCATCCTGTACAGTAGCACATTGACTGGTGATGCAGTCAGATAGAATCTTCTCCATGGTACATCTGTAGAAATTTGTGAGTGTCGTTCAGGCCTGACCCAGTCCTGATGGAGGGTCTCAGCCTGAAACGAGAACTGTTTATTCATTTCCATTGACGCTCTCTGACCTGCTGAGTTCCTCCAGCATTTTGTGTGTGTTACAGCATATTCAGGCCTAGTCTTAAGGACCACTGCCCCTACAACCCTCCCAGAGCTCAAGCCTGCCAGTTCTGGCCTCTCTGTTCTCTTTGGTAGCCTTCCTTGCTGTCCTTTATGCCCCCTATCTTGGTGCGATCCATAAATCTGCTGACCCAGTTTACCACATTATCATCCAGATCGTTGATGATTGTTGAGGAATGTAGATGACTGAGAGGGGATTTGATAGAGGTATACAAAATTATGAGGGGTGTGGTTAGGGTAAGTGCAACCAGGCTTTTTCCACTGAGGTTGGGTGGGACGACAACTAGAGGTCATGGGTTAAGGGAGAAAGGTGAAAAGTTTAATGGGAACATGAGGGGCAACTGCTTCACCAAGAAGGTCATGAGAATGTGGAACAAGCTGTCAGGTCAAGTGGTGCACAAGAGCTCAATTCCAATGTTTAAGAAAAGTTTGGATAGTACATGGAGGAAGGGGTATGGAGGGCTATGGTTCTGGTGTAGGTCGATGGGAGGAGGCAGATTAAGTGATTCGGCATGGACTAGATGGGCCAAAGGGCCTGCTTCTGTGCTGTACTTTCCTAGGACTCTATGTGGGCAGTGAGCACAGAGATCTCACCAAGGGTGACAGTGCAGTAATCAGTGAGTGCAGCACTGATAGAAGACCCAGCTCTTCAATGTTGATTAAACCAAGACTTCTGTTGAGGAGAAAGGGTCCCACAGCAATATTTTCAAAAGATCATGTGGTTATCTCCCCTGTGTCGACCAGTGTTTCTCACTTAAGTAATGTTTCTCAGTGATGTTATCTGATAATTATCACATTGCTCTGGGAGGACCTAGCACATGTCCGCTGCAGACAACTGCAACATTACAGCAGTAACTATGATTTGATAATGATTGCATTGTCTGAAATATTCCTGGGATCATTGTGAGAAGGTGAGAGGTGATGTGAGGAAATGCTCCCCACTTGCCTGGAGCAGTGAGGTTCCAATAATACTCAAGGAACTCAGTGCCACTCACAAAGTACCCTGTTCAACTGATAGCCCAAACACCACCCTTACATTCATAAACACATATATCTGCCTAAGACTTTTGCACAGTATTGTACAGAGAGAGTGGGTTGAGTTCTTAGAGGTGCCTGAAAACAATGGCTTAGCTGTGTGCCTCGGTTGTGAGACGGTCGTCAAAAAGAGAGGTTTCTTTCTAATGAGCTCCCGCCAATTAACAGGGGAATGTCAGCATCTTTCAGCTGTTTTGCATGCTGCTGCCAATTAGAGCTGATGCATTTACCTGCATTGTGCTGTAGTTAATAAAAAGCCTGTAATAGTTACATCATGTTCAAACATCCAGCTGACAAGAACACAAAACCGCTGAGTCTATAGAAGAGGAAGTTAACCCCAGCCATGCACTGTGCAGGATCCCTGCTGCAGGAGTGTCAGGGAGGGTGGAAGCGAGTTAGGTAGTGCTGATCGGGGATTCTGTTCAAAGTCTTCCATTTGCATTTCCTATTCCAGGCACACCGACAGAGATGTTCTGCATCGGAAAGTAGCTGGGAAACGGGGAACTGAAGCCAAGGAATTGGCATCTGCTTAACACAACGCCTCCCTGCCACCAGAGCACTGCCCTCTTGTCATAGGCATACAGGAGCAGAGCCTTTATATTTTTATTTTCTTAGAGATACACCACAGAAGCAGCCCCTTCGGCCCATCCAGTCAATGCTGAACTATTATTCTGCCTAGTCCCATCGACCTGCACCTAGGCCATAGCTCGTGGAGATTCAGCACAGTAAGAAGCCCTCTGGCCCCAGGAGTCGCTCCACCCAATCACACCCATGTGCCCAGTTAACCGGCAAACCCATGTATCTTTGGAATGTAAGAGGAACCTGGAGCATCTGGAGGAAACCCACATGGTCTCAGAGAACACGTACAAACTCCTTACAGACAGCAGCTGAACTGAATGGCGCTATAATAACTGTGATCTTTGGGCAATTCATCGAATGAATCATTCTGGGGAGTGGGACTTTTTACAGTTCCAAATGAGCCAGAATCGGAGAGGGTGAATTCTGGAAAACACATTTGGGAATTCTACCTTGGTCGCCCCTCCCCAATTTCCAGCCCGAGACCTCTGCACTCCTCAGGATCACCTCTGTATTCAACTTCTCCATTTCGGGCGGCTGTGTTCCTGCTTCTCGATCCCGAGCTCTGAACACCTCAATCTTTCCATCCAACCTGAAATCTATCTCTTTGGCCACCCAACTAGTGGGCTGACCCAGTGGTTCTGTCACAGACTTTGTTTAACAAAGCTTCTTGATAAAGACAGGGACTGTTGCCTATTAAAGAGGCAAGCCAAATGTAAGTTGCTATTGCTTGATCTTGGGAGAAGCCAAGTGTCTCTGGGTTGACGATAAAATTCAGTCGTGTCTCTATAGGCTATGGGATGATATTACTTCACATCACTATAGGCTACAGAGGGGCTCCGACCTACAGTCACGACACTATAGGCTACAGAGGGGCTCCGAACTTCAGTCATGACGCTATAGGCTACAGAGGGGCTCCGACCTACAGTCACGACACTATAGGCTACAGAGGGGCTCCGAACTTCAGTCATGACGCTATAGGCTACAGAGGGGCTCCAACCTTCAGGCACGACGCTATAGGCTACAGAGGGGCTCCGAATTTCAGTAACATCACTATAGGCTACAGAGGGGCTCGGACCTTCAGTCACATCACTATAGGCTACAGAGGGGCTCCGACCTCCAGTCGTGAAACTATAGGCTACAGAGGGGCTCTGACCTTCAGTCACGACACTATAGGCTACAGAGGGGCTCCGACCTTCAGTCACGACACTATAGGCTACAGAGGGGCTCCGACCTTCAGTCACATCACTATAGGCTACAGAGGGGCTCCGACCTCCAGTCGTGAAACTATAGGCTACAGAGGGGCTCTGACCTTCAGTCTCATCACTATAGGCTACAGAGGGGCTCCGACCTCCAGTCGTGAAACTATAGGCTACAGAGGGGCTCTGACCTTCAGTCACGACACTATAGGCTACAGAGGGGCTCCGACCTTCAGTCACGACACTATAGGCTACAGAGGGGCTCCGAACTTCAGTTACGACACTATAGGCTACAGAGGGGCTCTGACCTTCAGTCACGACACTATAGGCTACAGAGGGGCTCCGACCTTCAGTCACATCACTATAGGCTACAGAGGGGCTCCGACCTTCAGTCACATCACTATAGGCTACAGAGGGGCTCCGACCTACAGTCACGACACTATAGGCTACAGAGGGGCTCCGAACTTCAGTCATGACGCTATAGGCTACAGAGGGGCTCCGAACTTCAGTCATGACGCTATAGGCTACAGAGGGGCTCCAACCTTCAGGCACGACGCTATAGGCTACAGAGGGGCTCCGAATTTCAGTCACATCACTATAGGCTACAGAGGGGCTCCGACCTTCAGTCACATCACTATAGGCTACAGAGGGGCTCCGACCTTCAGTCGTGAAACTATAGGCTACAGAGGGGCTCTGACCTTCAGTCACGACGCTATAAGCTACAGAGGGGCTCCGACCTTCAGTCTCGACACTATACGCTACAGAGGGGCTCCGACCTTCAGTTACGACACTATAGGCTACAGAGGGGCTCTGACCTTCAGTCACATCACTATAGGCTACAGAGGGGCTCCGACCTTCAGTCACGACACTATAGGTTACAGAGGGGCTCCGACCTTCAGTCACGACGCTATAAGCTACAGAGGGGCTCCGACCTTCAGTCACGACACTATAGGCTACAGAGGGGCTGTGACCTTCAGTCACATCACTATAGGCTACAGAGTGGCTCCGACCTTCAGTCACGACACTATAGGCTACAGAGGGGCTCTGACCTTCAGTCACGACACTATAGGCTACAGAGGGGCTCCGACCTTCAGTCACGACGCTATAGGCTACAGAGGGGCTGTGACCTTCAGTCACGACGCTATAGGCTACAGAGGGGCTGTGACCTTCAGTCACGACGCTATACGCTACAGAGGGGCTGTGACCTTCAGTCACAACGCTAAAGGCTGCAGAGGGGCTCCGACCTTCAGTCACGACACTATAGGTTACAGAGGGGCTCCGACCTTCAGTCACGACACTATAGGTTACAGAGGGGCTCCGACCTTCAGTCACGACACTATAGGCTACAGAGGGGCTCCGACCCTCAGTCACGACACTATAGGCTACAGAGAGGCTCCGACCTTCAGTCACATCACTATAGGCTACAGAGGGGCTCCGACCTTCAGTCATGACACTATAGGCTACAGAGGGGCTCCGACCTTCAGTCACATCACTATAGGCTACAGAGGGGCTTCGACCTTCAGTCACAACACGATAGGCTACAGAGGGGCTCTGACCTTCAGTCACATCACTATAGGCTACAGAGGGGCTCCGACCCTCAGTCACGACACTATAGGCTACAGAGGGGCTCCGACCTTCAGTCATGAACCTATAGGCTACAGAGGGGCTCCGACTTTCAGTCACATCACTATAGGCTACAGAGGGGCACCGACCTTCAGTCATGAACCTATAGGCTACAGAGGGGCTCTGACCTTCAGTCCCGACGCTATACGCTACAGAGGGGCTGTGACCTTCAGTCACAACGCTAAAGGCTACAGAGAGGCTCCGACCTTCAGTCACGACACTATAGGCTACAGAGGGGCTCCGACCTTCAGTCACGACACTATAGGCTACAGAGGGGCTTCGACCTTCAGTCACAACACGATAGGCTACAGAGGGGCTCCGACTTTCAGTCACATCACTATAGGCTACAGAGGGGCTCCGACCTTCAGTCACATCACTATAGGCTACAGAGGGGCTCCGACCTTCAGTCACGACACTATAGGCTACAGAGGGGCTCCGACCTTCAGTCACGACACTATAGGCTACAGAGGGGCTCCGACCTTCAGTCACGACACTATAGGCTACAGAGGGGCTCCGAACTTCAGTCACAACGCTATAGGCTACAGAGGGGCTCCGACCTTCAGTCATGACGCTATAGCTTACAGAGGGGCTCCGACCTTCAGTCACGACACTATAGGCTACAGAGGGGCTCCAACCTTCAGTCACGACACTATAGGCTACAGAGGGACTCCGACCTTCAGTCACATCACTATAGGCTACAGAGGGGCTCCGACCTTCAGTCACGACACTATAGGCTACAGAGGGGCTCCGACCTTCAGTCACGACGCTATAGGCTACAGAGGGGCTCCGACCTTCAGTCACGTCACTATAGGCTACAGAGGGGCTCCGACCTTCAGTCACATCACTATAGGCTACAGAGGGGCTCCGACCTTCAGTCACGACACTATAGGCTACATAGGGGCTCCGACCTTCAGTCACGACGCTATAGCTTACAGAGGGGCTCCGAACTTCAGTCACGACGCTATAGGCTACAGAGGGGCTCCGACCTTCAGTCACGACACTATAGGCTACAGAGGGGCTCCGAACTTCAGTCACGACGCTATAGGCTACAGAGGGGCTCTGACCTTCAGTCACATCACTATAGGCTACAGAGGGGCTCCAACCTTCAGTCATGAACCTATAGGCTACAGAGGGGCTCCGACTTTCAGTCACATCACTATAGGCTACAGAGGGGCACCGACCTTCAGTCATGAACCTATAGGCTACAGAGGGGCTCTGACCTTCAGTCCCGACGCTATACGCTACAGAGGGGCTGTGACCTTCAGTCACAACGCTAAAGGCTGCAGAGGGGCTCCGACCTTCAGTCACGACACTATAGGCTACAGAGGGGCTCCGACCTTCAGTCACAACACGATAGGCTACAGAGGGGCTCTGACCTTCAGTCACATCACTATAGGCTACAGAGGGGCTCCGACCCTCAGTCACGACACTATAGGCTACAGAGAGGCTCCGACCTTCAGTCACATCACTATAG
This sequence comes from Hypanus sabinus, assembly GCF_030144855.1. Lineage (NCBI taxonomy): Eukaryota > Metazoa > Chordata > Chondrichthyes > Myliobatiformes > Dasyatidae > Hypanus > Hypanus sabinus. Next base: position 99,722,119 of record NC_082716.1, on the reverse strand, counting down.
GCTACAGAGGGGCTCCGACCTTCAGTCACAACACTATAGGCTACAGAGGGGCTTCGACCTTCAGTCACAACACGATAGGCTACAGAGGGGCTCTGACCTTCAGTCACATCACTATAGGCTACAGAGGGGCTCCGACCTTCAGTCATGACACTATAGGCTACAGAGGGGCTCCGACCTTCAGTCACATCACTATAGGCTACAGAGAGGCTCCGACCTTCAGTCACGACACTATAGGCTACAGAGGGGCTCCGACCTTCAGTCACATCACTATAGGCTACAGAGAGGCTCCGACCTTCAGTCACGACACTATAGGCTACAGAGGGGCTCCGACCTTCAGTCACATCACTATAGGCTACAGAGGGGCTCCGACCTTCAGTCACGACACTATAGGCTACAGAGGGGCTCCGACCTTCAGTCACGACACTATAGGCTACAGAGGGGCTCCGAACTTCAGTCACAACGCTATAGGTAACAGAGGGGCTCCGACCTTCAGTCATGACACTATAGATTACAGAGGGGCTCCGACCTTCCGTCACGACACTATAGGCTACAGAGGGGCTCCGACCTTCAGTCACGACACTATAGGCTACAGAGGGGCTCCGACCTTCAGTCACATCACTATAGGCTACAGAGGGGCTCCGACCTTCAGTCACATCACTATAGGCTGCAGAGGGGCTCCGACCTTCAGTCACGACACTATAGGCTACATAGGGGCTCCGAACTTCAGTCACGACGCTATAGGCTACAGAGGGGCTCCGACCTTCAGTCACATCGCTATAGGCTACAGAGGGGCTCCGACCTTCAGTCACATCACTATAGGCTACAGAGGGGCTCCGACCTTCAGTCATGAAACTATAGGCTACAGAGGGGCTCCGACCTTCAGTCACGACACAAGAGGCTACATAGGGGCTCCGACCTTCAGTCACGACGCTATAGCTTACAGAGGGGCTCCGAACTTCAGTCACGACGCTATAGGCTACAGAGGGGCTCCGAACTTCAGTCATGACGCTATAGGCTACAGAGGGGCTCCGACCTTCAGTCACGACACTATAGGCTACAGAGGGGCTCCGAACTTCAGTCACGACGCTATAGGCTACAGAGGGGCTCTGACCTTCAGTCACATCACTATAGGCTACAGAGGGGCTCCAACCTTCAGTCACGACGCAATAGGCTACAGAGGGGCTCCGACTTTCAGTCACATCACTATAGGCTACAGAGGGGCTCCGACCTTCAGTCACATCACTATAGGCTACAGAGGGGCTCCGACCTTCAGTCACATCACCATAGGCTACAGAGAGGCTCCGATCTTCAGGCACGACACTATAGTTTACAGAGGGGCTCCGACCTTCAGTCACGACACTATAGGCTACAGAGGGGCTCCGAACTTCAGTCACGACACTATAGGCTACAGAGGGGCTCTGACCTTCAGTCACGACACTATAGGCTACAGAGGGGCTCCGACCTTCAGTCACGACACTATAGGCTACAGAGGGGCTCCGACCTTCAGTCACATCACTATAGGCTACATAGAGGCTCCGACCTTCAGTCACGACACTATAGGCTACAGAGGGGCTCCGAACTTCAGTCACGACACTATAGGCTACAGAGGGGCTCTGACCTTCAGTCACGACACTATAGGCTACAGTGGGGCTCCGACCTTCAGTCACGACACTATAGGCTACAGAGTGGCTCTGACCTTCAGTCACGACACTATAGGCTACAGAGGGGCTCCGACCTTCAGTCACATCACTATAGGCTACAGAGGGGCTCCGACCTTCAGTCACATCACTATAGGCTACAGAGAGGCTCCGACCTTCAGTCATGACACTATAGGCTACAGAGAGGCTCCGACCTTCAGTCATGACACTATAGGCTACAGAGGGGCTCCGACCTTCAGGCAAATCACTATAGGCTACAGAGAGGCTCCGACCTTCAGTCATGACACTATAGGCTACAGGGAGGCTCCGACCTTCAGTCATGACACTATAGGCTACAGAGAGGCTCCGACCTTCAGTCAAGACACTATAGGCTACAGAGAGGCTCCGACCTTCAGTCACGACACTATAGGCTACAGAGGGGCTCCGACCTTCAGTCACGACACTATAGGGTACAGAGGGGCTCCGACCTTCAGTCACGACACTATAGGCTACAGAGGGGCTCCGACCTTCAGTCACGACACTATAGGCTACAGAGGGGCTCCGACCTTCAGTCACATCACTATAGGCTACAGAGGGGCTCCGACCTTCAGTCACATCACTATAGGCTACAGAGAGGCTCCGACCTTCAGTCACGACACTATAGGCTACAGAGGGGCTCCGACCTTCAGTCACGACAGTATAGGCTATAGAGGGGCTCCGACCTTCAGTCACGGGACTATAGGCTACAGAGGGGCTCCGAACTTCAGTCACATCACTATAGGCTACAGAGGGGCTCTGACCTTCAGTCAGAGGGGCTCCGACCTTCAGTCACATCACTATAGGCTACAGAGGGGCTCCGACCTTCAGTCACGACACTATAGGGTACAGAGGGGCTCCGACCTTCAGTCACGACACTATAGGCTACAGAGGGGCTCCGACCTTCAGTCACGACACTATAGGCTACAGAGGGACTCCGACCTTCAGTCACGACACTATAGGCTACAGAGGGGCTCCGACCTTCAGTCACGACACTATAGGCTACAGAGGGGCTCCGACCTTCAGTCACGACACTATAGGCTACAGAGGGGCTCCGACCTTCAGTCACATCACTATAGGCTACAGAGGGGCTCCGACCTTCAGTCACATCACTATAGGCTACAGAGAGGCTCCGACCTTCAGTCACGACACTATAGGCTATAGAGGGGCTCCGACCTTCAGTCACGACAGTATAGGCTATAGAGGGGCTCCGACCTTCAGTCACGGGACTATAGGCTACAGAGGGGCTCCGAACTTCAGTCACATCACTATAGGCTACAGAGGGGCTCTGACCTTCAGTCAGAGGGGCTCCGACCTTCAGTCACATCACTATAGGCTACAGAGGGGCTCCGACCTTCAGTCACGGGACTATAGGCTACAGAGGGGCTCCGACCTTCAGTCACAGGACTATAGGCTACAGAGGGGCTCCGACCTTCAGTCACGGGACTATAGGCTACAGAGGGGCTCCGACCTTCAGTCACGGGACTATAGGCTACAGAGGGGCTCCGAACTTCAGTCACGACACTATAGGCTACAGAGGGGCTCCGAACTTCAGTCATGACGCTATAGGCTACAGAGGGGCTCCGAACTTCAGTCATGACGCTATAGGCTACAGAGGGGCTCCAACCTTCAGGCACGACGCTATAGGCTACAGAGGGGCTCCGAATTTCAGTCACATCACTATAGGCTACAGAGGGGCTCCGACCTTCAGTCACATCACTATAGGCTACAGAGGGGCTCCGACCTTCAGTCGTGAAACTATAGGCTACAGAGGGGCTCTGACCTTCAGTCACGACGCTATAAGCTACAGAGGGGCTCCGACCTTCAGTCTCGACACTATACGCTACAGAGGGGCTCCGACCTTCAGTTACGACACTATAGGCTACAGAGGGGCTCTGACCTTCAGTCACATCACTATAGGCTACAGAGGGGCTCCGACCTTCAGTCACGACACTATAGGTTACAGAGGGGCTCCGACCTTCAGTCACGACGCTATAAGCTACAGAGGGGCTCCGACCTTCAGTCACGACACTATAGGCTACAGAGGGGCTGTGACCTTCAGTCACATCACTATAGGCTACAGAGTGGCTCCGACCTTCAGTCACGACACTATAGGCTACAGAGGGGCTCTGACCTTCAGTCACGACACTATAGGCTACAGAGGGGCTCCGACCTTCAGTCACGACGCTATAGGCTACAGAGGGGCTGTGACCTTCAGTCACGACGCTATAGGCTACAGAGGGGCTGTGACCTTCAGTCACGACGCTATACGCTACAGAGGGGCTGTGACCTTCAGTCACAACGCTAAAGGCTGCAGAGGGGCTCCGACCTTCAGTCACGACACTATAGGTTACAGAGGGGCTCCGACCTTCAGTCACGACACTATAGGTTACAGAGGGGCTCCGACCTTCAGTCACGACACTATAGGCTACAGAGGGGCTCCGACCCTCAGTCACGACACTATAGGCTACAGAGAGGCTCCGACCTTCAGTCACATCACTATAGGCTACAGAGGGGCTCCGACCTTCAGTCATGACACTATAGGCTACAGAGGGGCTCCGACCTTCAGTCACATCACTATAGGCTACAGAGGGGCTTCGACCTTCAGTCACAACACGATAGGCTACAGAGGGGCTCTGACCTTCAGTCACATCACTATAGGCTACAGAGGGGCTCCGACCCTCAGTCACGACACTATAGGCTACAGAGGGGCTCCGACCTTCAGTCACGACACTATAGGCTACAGAGGGGCTCCGACCTTCAGTCACATCACTATAGGCTACAGAGAGGCTCCGACCTTCAGTCACGACACTATAGGCTACAGAGGGGCTCCGACCTTCAGTCACGACACTATAGGCTACAGAGGGGCTTCGACCTTCAGTCACAACACGATAGGCTACAGAGGGGCTCCGACTTTCAGTCACATCACTATAGGCTACAGAGGGGCTCCGACCTTCAGTCACATCACTATAGGCTACAGAGGGGCTCCGACCTTCAGTCACGACACTATAGGCTACAGAGGGGCTCCGACCTTCAGTCACGACACTATAGGCTACAGAGGGGCTCCGACCTTCAGTCACGACACTATAGGCTACAGAGGGGCTCCGAACTTCAGTCACAACGCTATAGGCTACAGAGGGGCTCCGACCTTCAGTCATGACGCTATAGCTTACAGAGGGGCTCCGACCTTCAGTCACGACACTATAGGCTACAGAGGGGCTCCAACCTTCAGTCACGACACTATAGGCTACAGAGGGACTCCGACCTTCAGTCACATCACTATAGGCTACAGAGGGGCTCCGACCTTCAGTCACGACACTATAGGCTACAGAGGGGCTCCGACCTTCAGTCACGACGCTATAGGCTACAGAGGGGCTCCGACCTTCAGTCACGTCACTATAGGCTACAGAGGGGCTCCGACCTTCAGTCACATCACTATAGGCTACAGAGGGGCTCCGACCTTCAGTCACGACACTATAGGCTACATAGGGGCTCCGACCTTCAGTCACGACGCTATAGCTTACAGAGGGGCTCCGAACTTCAGTCACGACGCTATAGGCTACAGAGGGGCTCCGACCTTCAGTCACGACACTATAGGCTACAGAGGGGCTCCGAACTTCAGTCACGACGCTATAGGCTACAGAGGGGCTCTGACCTTCAGTCACATCACTATAGGCTACAGAGGGGCTCCAACCTTCAGTCATGAACCTATAGGCTACAGAGGGGCTCCGACTTTCAGTCACATCACTATAGGCTACAGAGGGGCACCGACCTTCAGTCATGAACCTATAGGCTACAGAGGGGCTCTGACCTTCAGTCCCGACGCTATACGCTACAGAGGGGCTGTGACCTTCAGTCACAACGCTAAAGGCTGCAGAGGGGCTCCGACCTTCAGTCACGACACTATAGGCTACAGAGGGGCTCCGACCTTCAGTCACAACACGATAGGCTACAGAGGGGCTCTGACCTTCAGTCACATCACTATAGGCTACAGAGGGGCTCCGACCCTCAGTCACGACACTATAGGCTACAGAGAGGCTCCGACCTTCAGTCACATCACTATAGGCTACAGAGGGGCTCCGACCTTCAGTCACAACACTATAGGCTACAGAGGGGCTTCGACCTTCAGTCACAACACGATAGGCTACAGAGGGGCTCTGACCTTCAGTCACATCACTATAGGCTACAGAGGGGCTCCGACCTTCAGTCATGACACTATAGGCTACAGAGGGGCTCCGACCTTCAGTCACATCACTATAGGCTACAGAGGGGCTCCGACCTTCAGTCACGACACTATAGGCTACATAGGGGCTCCGACCTTCAGTCACGACGCTATAGCTTACAGAGGGGCTCCGAACTTCAGTCACGACGCTATAGGCTACAGAGGGGCTCCGACCTTCAGTCACGACACTATAGGCTACAGAGGGGCTCCGAACTTCAGTCACGACGCTATAGGCTACAGAGGGGCTCTGACCTTCAGTCACATCACTATAGGCTACAGAGGGGCTCCAACCTTCAGTCATGAACCTATAGGCTACAGAGGGGCTCCGACTTTCAGTCACATCACTATAGGCTACAGAGGGGCACCGACCTTCAGTCATGAACCTATAGGCTACAGAGGGGCTCTGACCTTCAGTCCCGACGCTATACGCTACAGAGGGGCTGTGACCTTCAGTCACAACGCTAAAGGCTGCAGAGGGGCTCCGACCTTCAGTCACGACACTATAGGCTACAGAGGGGCTCCGACCTTCAGTCACAACACGATAGGCTACAGAGGGGCTCTGACCTTCAGTCACATCACTATAGGCTACAGAGGGGCTCCGACCCTCAGTCACGACACTATAGGCTACAGAGAGGCTCCGACCTTCAGTCACATCACTATAGGCTACAGAGGGGCTCCGACCTTCAGTCACAACACTATAGGCTACAGAGGGGCTTCGACCTTCAGTCACAACACGATAGGCTACAGAGGGGCTCTGACCTTCAGTCACATCACTATAGGCTACAGAGGGGCTCCGACCTTCAGTCATGACACTATAGGCTACAGAGGGGCTCCGACCTTCAGTCACATCACTATAGGCTACAGAGAGGCTCCGACCTTCAGTCACGACACTATAGGCTACAGAGGGGCTCCGACCTTCAGTCACATCACTATAGGCTACAGAGAGGCTCCGACCTTCAGTCACGACACTATAGGCTACAGAGGGGCTCCGACCTTCAGTCACATCACTATAGGCTACAGAGGAGCTCCGACCTTCAGTCACGACACTATAGGCTACAGAGGGGCTCCGACCTTCAGTCACGACACTATAGGCTACAGAGGGGCTCCGAACTTCAGTCACAACGCTATAGGTAACAGAGGGGCTCCGACCTTCAGTCATGACACTATAGATTACAGAGGGGCTCCGACCTTCCGTCACGACACTATAGGCTACAGAGGGGCTCCGACCTTCAGTCACGACACTATAGGCTACAGAGGGGCTCCGACCTTCAGTCACATCACTATAGGCTACAGAGGGGCTCCGACCTTCAGTCACATCACTATAGGCTGCAGAGGGGCTCCGACCTTCAGTCACGACACTATAGGCTACATAGGGGCTCCGAACTTCAGTCACGACGCTATAGGCTACAGAGGGGCTCCGACCTTCAGTCACATCGCTATAGGCTACAGAGGGGCTCCGACCTTCAGTCACATCACTATAGGCTACAGAGGGGCTCCGACCTTCAGTCATGAAACTATAGGCTACAGAGGGGCTCCGACCTTCAGTCACGACACAAGAGGCTACATAGGGGCTCCGACCTTCAGTCACGACGCTATAGCTTACAGAGGGGCTCCGAACTTCAGTCACGACGCTATAGGCTACAGAGGGGCTCCGAACTTCAGTCATGACGCTATAGGCTACAGAGGGGCTCCGACCTTCAGTCACGACACTATAGGCTACAGAGGTGCTCCGAACTTCAGTCACGACGCTATAGGCTACAGAGGGGCTCTGACCTTCAGTCACATCACTATAGGCTACAGAGGGGCTCCAACCTTCAGTCACGACGCAATAGGCTACAGAGGGGCTCCGACTTTCAGTCACATCACTATAGGCTACAGAGGGGCTCCGACCTTCAGTCACATCACTATAGGCTACAGAGGGGCTCCGACCTTCAGTCACATCACCATAGGCTACAGAGAGGCTCCGATCTTCAGGCACGACACTATAGTTTACAGAGGGGCTCCGACCTTCAGTCACGACACTATAGGCTACAGAGGGGCTCCGAACTTCAGTCACGACACTATAGGCTACAGAGGGGCTCTGACCTTCAGTCACGACACTATAGGCTACAGAGGGGCTCCGACCTTCAGTCACGACACTATAGGCTACAGAGGGGCTCCGACCTTCAGTCACATCACTATAGGCTACATAGAGGCTCCGACCTTCAGTCACGACACTATAGGCTACAGAGGGGCTCCGAACTTCAGTCACGACACTATAGGCTACAGAGGGGCTCTGACCTTCAGTCACGACACTATAGGCTACAGTGGGGCTCCGACCTTCAGTCACGACACTATAGGCTACAGAGTGGCTCTGACCTTCAGTCACGACACTATAGGCTACAGAGGGGCTCCGACCTTCAGTCACATCACTATAGGCTACAGAGGGGCTCCGACCTTCAGTCACATCACTATAGGCTACAGAGAGGCTCCGACCTTCAGTCATGACACTATAGGCTACAGAGAGGCTCCGACCTTCAGTCATGACACTATAGGCTACAGAGGGGCTCCGACCTTCAGGCAAATCACTATAGGCTACAGAGAGGCTCCGACCTTCAGTCATGACACTATAGGCTACAGGGAGGCTCCGACCTTCAGTCATGACACTATAGGCTACAGAGAGGCTCCGACCTTCAGTCAAGACACTATAGGCTACAGAGAGGCTCCGACCTTCAGTCACGACACTATAGGCTACAGAGGGGCTCCGACCTTCAGTCACGACACTATAGGGTACAGAGGGGCTCCGACCTTCAGTCACGACACTATAGGCTACAGAGGGGCTCCGACCTTCAGTCACGACACTATAGGCTACAGAGGGGCTCCGACCTTCAGTCACATCACTATAGGCTACAGAGGGGCTCCGACCTTCAGTCACATCACTATAGGCTACAGAGAGGCTCCGACCTTCAGTCACGACACTATAGGCTACAGAGGGGCTCCGACCTTCAGTCACGACAGTATAGGCTATAGAGGGGCTCCGACCTTCAGTCACGGGACTATAGGCTACAGAGGGGCTCCGAACTTCAGTCACATCACTATAGGCTACAGAGGGGCTCTGACCTTCAGTCAGAGGGGCTCCGACCTTCAGTCACATCACTATAGGCTACAGAGGGGCTCCGACCTTCAGTCACGACACTATAGGGTACAGAGGGGCTCCGACCTTCAGTCACGACACTATAGGCTACAGAGGGGCTCCGACCTTCAGTCACGACACTATAGGCTACAGAGGGACTCCGACCTTCAGTCACGACACTATAGGGTACAGAGGGGCTCCGACCTTCAGTCACGACACTATAGGCTACAGAGGGGCTCCGACCTTCAGTCACGACACTATAGGCTACAGAGGGGCTCCGACCTTCAGTCACATCACTATAGGCTACAGAGGGGCTCCGACCTTCAGTCACATCACTATAGGCTACAGAGAGGCTCCGACCTTCAGTCACGACACTATAGGCTATAGAGGGGCTCCGACCTTCAGTCACGACAGTATAGGCTATAGAGGGGCTCCGACCTTCAGTCACGGGACTATAGGCTACAGAGGGGCTCCGAACTTCAGTCACATCACTATAGGCTACAGAGGGGCTCTGACCTTCAGTCAGAGGGGCTCCGACCTTCAGTCACATCACTATAGGCTACAGAGGGGCTCCGACCTTCAGTCACGGGACTATAGGCTACAGAGGGGCTCCGACCTTCAGTCACAGGACTATAGGCTACAGAGGGGCTCCGACCTTCAGTCACGGGACTATAGGCTACAGAGGGGCTCCGACCTTCAGTCACGGGACTATAGGCTACAGAGGGGCTCCGAACTTCAGTCACGACACTATAGGCTACAGAGGGGCTCCGACCTTCAGTCTCATCACTATAGGCTACAGAGGGGCTCCGACCTTCAGTCACGACACTATAGGCTACAGAGGGGCTCTGACCTTCAGTCACGACACTATAGGCTACAGAGGGGCTCCGACCTTCAGTCATGAAACTATAGGCTACAGAGGGGCTCCGACCTTCAGTCACGACACTATAGGCTACAGAGGGGCTCCGACCTTCAGTCACGACACTATAGGCTACAGAGGGGCTCCGAACTTCAGTCACATCACTATAGGCTACAGAGGGGCTCCGACCTTCAGTCACATCACTATAGGCTACAGAGGGGCTCCGACCTTCAGTCACGACACTATAGGCTACATAGGGGCTCCGAACTTCAGTCACGACGCTATAGGCTACAGAGGGGCTCCGACCTTCAGTCACGACGCTATAGCTTACAGAGGGGCTCCGACCTTCAGTCACGACACTATAGGCTACAGGGGGGCTCCGAACTTCAGTCACGACGCTATAGGCTACAGAGGGGCTCCGACCTTCAGTCACGACACTATAGGCTACAGAGGGTCTCCGAACTTCAGTCACGACGCTATAGGCTACAGAGGGGCTCTGACCTTCAGTCACATCATTATAGGCTACAGAGGGGCTCCGACCTTCAGTCACATCACTATAGGCTACAGAGGGGCTCCGACCTTCAGTCTCGACACTATAGGCTACAGAGGGGCTCCGACCTTCAGTCACATCACTATAGGCTACAGAGGGGCTCCGACCTTCAGTCACATCACTATAGGCTACATAGAGGCTCCGACCTTCAGTCACATCACTATAGGCTACAGAGGGGCTCCGACCTTCAGTCACATCACTATAGGCTACATAGAGGCTCCGACCTTCAGTCACGACACTATAGGCCACAGAGGGGCTCCGACCTTCAGTCACATCACTATAGGCTACATAGAGGCTCCGACCTTCAGTCACGACACTATAGGCTACAGAGGGGCTCCGACCTTCAGTCACATCACTATAGGCTACATAGAGGCTCCGACCTTCAGTCACGACACTATAGGCTACAGAGGGGCTCCGACCTTCAGTCACATCACTATAGGCTACAGAGGGGCTCCGACCTTCAGTCACGACACTATAGGCTACAGAGAGGCTCCGACCTTCAGTCACGACACTATAGGCTACAGAGGGGCTCCGACCTTCAGTCACGACAGTATAGGCTACAGAGGGGCTCCGACCTTCAGTCACGACACTATAGGCTACAGAGGGGCTCCGACCTTCAGTCACGGGGCTATAGGCTACAGAGGGGCTCCAACCTTCAGTCACATCACTATAGGCTACAGAGGGGCTCCGACCTTCAGTCACATCACTATAGGCTACAGAGGGGCTCTGACCTTCAGTCACATCACTATAGGCTACAGAGGGGCTCCGACCTTCAGTCACATCACTATAGGCTACAGAGGGGCTCCGACCTTCAGTCACGGGACTATAGGCTACAGAGGGGCTCCGACCTTCAGTCACGGGACTATAGGCTACAGAGGGGCTCCGACCTTCAGTCACGGGACTATAGGCTACAGAGGGGCTCCGACCTTCCGTCACGACACTATAGGCCACAGAGGGGCACCGACCTTCTGTCACGACACTATAGGCTACAGAGGGGCTCCGACCTGCAGTCACATCACTATAGGCTACAGAGGGGCTCCGACCTTCAGTCACATCACTATAGGCTACAGAGGGGCTCCGACCTTCAGTCACGACACTATAGGCTACAGAGGGGCTCTGACCTTCAGTCACGGGACTATAGGCTACAGAGGGGCTCCGACCTTCAGTCACGACACTATAGGCTACAGAGGGGCGCCGACCTTCATTCACGTCACTATAGGCTACAGAGGGGCTCCGGCCTTCAGTCACATTACTATAGGCTACAGAGGGGCTCCGACCTGCAGTCACATCACTATAGGCTACAGAGGGGCTCCGACCTTCAGTCACATCACTATAGGCTACAGAGGGGCTCCGACCTTCAGTCACATCACTACAGGCTACAGAGGGGCTCTGACCTTCAGTCACTTCATTCTGGTCAATATGCAGGCAGTTTTTTTTATGAGTATAGGTTGAACAAACTAGGGATTTTCTCTTTGTTGCGAAGGAGGATGAGAGGTGATTTGGCAGAGATGTATTTGATGGTTGAGCCCTAGACCAAGTGGATAGCCTGAGACTTTTTTCCTAGGGTGGAGAAGGCTAATACCAGGGGGCCTAACTTTAAGGTGTTTGGAGGAAAGTACGGAGCAAGTTTTAGAGGTGTATATTTTATCAGAGAATGGTGGTGGTCGAGGCAGATATATCAGGTGCACTTAATCAAACTTTGAATAGAAGAATGGAGGACAATGTAGAAGGAAAGGAGATTGATCTCAGAGCAGGGTAAAGAGTCAGCACAATATTGATGGCTAAAGGGCCCGCACTATGCTGTAATGTTTTATTTCTATGTTCTACATTCATAACATATACCATAAATGCATGCATGCTGTATCATTGCAATTCTGTTTAATCTCAGCAATGCTCCCTTACATTTGTACTCCAAACCTCTGTTAAAACAAAGGCCACCTGAATTTATGTTGAAGCTCACATTGCCCCTCACATCGAGCCTGCCCCATGAGACTTGCTCACTCAGCCACCTTAACCTAGTTCACCCTTTATCAGCTGAAAGCCAAGGTTGGGTGTCATAGAAATTCAGAGGAGTGTCTAGTTGTAAGACCAACATTTAGCTCTTCTAGGTTATCGCTGGGTACCTTGCAAAGCCAGCCTCTGAAAGAAGCATAAACGGATTTCAGACAGCATTTTCACAGTCTCTGGTCCTTTGTTCAAGTGACATTTAATCCAAAAATAGCAGCACTCAGGCAAAGCTTGTCTCTGTTCATTCTGTAAAGTTAATGAACACCAGCAGCCAGTGGGCACAGAGTGATAATAAGGAGAGGTTTCATCCTCTTGTCCTGGAGTTGGTGGCAATGGGAAGTGTACTGGACTTTTGACAAAGACCTTTGTGCCCTCATCGGCAGCAGGTAATGTCCCGGAGGGCTGAAGAGTCGCAAATTTTGCACCTTTGTTCCAGGAAGTAAATAAAGCTATTCCAGGTAATTGTTGTCCAGTGCTAGGGAAGCTATGCAGCAGGACCTGCAGCAGGAGCATAGTCCTCCATACCTCTACCACCCATGTATCTATCAAAAGTTCTGTTGCTGGAGTTGTCATGTACCTTTCTGTGTGTAACAACCTGGGAAAGGTTTCACTGCTAATGTATCGGTTTCTCTGTAGCACAGTGTTCGGGTTATGAACAGAGATAACGTGGACTTTGGAAGGTGTGCTGGCCAGTGAGGGGGGGTGTTTTTCTTACGTGCCTGAGAGAAGGTTTCACAGGCTTTTCCGTTCAGTGAAAGATGGAGAGAGAAGATGCCAGAACGGGGAAGTTGTAAACTGCAGGATGTAGTGGTCTTGGAAGGAGATCGGGAATCGACAACCCCAGGGGGAAATCGATGGACAGCAAACAGACAGGAAAACAATGAGCTCCAATGTGCACATTAGACTGTTTCATGACAATGGGCCCATTTTTATTTTTGTTGTCTTTACTAACCCTATAGTCAAATTAAGAATTATAAACCTCAATTGTTTAATAGCATATTGCGTACTCTTTGTTATTTCATGGTACTGTTTTGTAACGGGGGGAAACATCACGCAGCATCCATCCAAACAAGATTTCTCAAGTTTTGCCTGCCCGGAGGCTGTCTTTCCCGAGATTAACCCCACTAGTCAAAACTGAGGGTTGCAATTGTGGGGGCTCATCCGGGATTGTTTTTTGTTGGACGCTATGTGATTGCCCCGAGCACTGAACCAGTGTAGTACTGTGTGCAGTTCTGGTCTCCATACTTGAGTAATGATATACTGGCTTTGCAGGCAGTGCAGAGGAGGTTCACCAAGTTGATTCCAGGGATGATGGGGTTAACCTATGGGGAGCATTTGAATCACCTGTGACTATACTCACTGGGGTTCAGAAGAATGAGAGGGGATCTTATAGAAACATACAAAAAATTTTAAAGAGATAGATAAGATAGAAGTAGGAAAGTTGTTTCCATTGGTAGGTGAGATTAGAACTAAGGGACATTGCCTCAAGATTCAGGGAACAAGATTTAGGACGGAGATGAGGAGAAACTGTTTTTCCCAGGGAGTGGTAAATCTGTGGAATTTTCTGCCCAGTGAAGGAGTTGCGGCTTCCTCACTAAATATATTTAGGAAACAGTTAGATAGGTTTTGACATAGTAAGGGAATTAAGAGTTATGGGAAAAAGGCAGGTAGATGGAGCTGAGTTTACGGACAGATCAGCCATGATCTTATTAAATGGCAGGGCAGGCTTGATGGGCCAGATGGCCTACTCCTGCTTTTATTTCTTATGTTCTAATCTCCTGGGCTATCTCCACTCCCTTTCTTGAATAAGGGAACAACATCTGCAACCCTCCAATCCTCTGGAACCTCTCCCATCCCCATTTATGATGCAAAGATCATTGTCAGAGGCTCAGCAATCTCCTCCCTTGCCTCATGCAGTAGCCTGGGGTACATCTCATCCAGTCCCGGAGACTTATCTAACGTGGTACTTTCCAAAAGCTCCAGCACATCCTCTTTCTTAATGTCTATATGCTCAAGCTTTTCAATCTGCTATAAGTCATTCCTACAATCGCCAAGATTGTTTTCAATAGCGAATACTGAAGCAAAGTATTCATCAAGTATCTCTGCTATCTCCTCCAGTTCCATACATACTTTTCCACTGTCACACTTGACTGGTCCTATTCTCTCACATCTTATCCTCTTGCTCTTCACATAATTGTAGAATGCCTCAGGGTTTTCCTTAATCTTGCTCGCCAAGGTCTTCTCATGGCCCCTTCTGGCTCTCCTAATTTTAATCTTTGGCTCCTTCCTGCCAGCCTTATAACTTTCCAGATCTCTGTCATTACCTAGTTTTTGAACCTTTCGTAAGCTTTCCTTGACTAGATTTTCATAAGCCACGGTTCCTGTACCTTACCACCCTTTCCCTGTCTCATTGGAACATACCTATGCAGAACCCCACGCAAAGATCCCCTGAACATTTGCCACATTTCTGCTGTACATTTCCATGAGAACATCTGTTCCCAATTTATGCTTCCAAGTTCCTGGCTGATAGCTTCATATTTCCACTTACTCCAATTAAATGTTTTAAGGGGTTTGATGTGAGTTGTTCCAAGAGCACTTATCACACCATCCAGGTGACCAAGTACACTCCAGTCAGAGAGAGGTTGTGAAGACTGGCCCCTGCAGATGTGGAAGATGCTCAGAAGCAGTTGTGTAGGTTGAAAGAAGCTGGGATCATCACCAAGACCCGAAGACCCTATGCATCTCCACTAGTAGTGGCCAGAAAGAAGAATTGGAAGGTACAGATGTGTGTGGACTATATGACTTTGACAGCCGTACCATCCCTGACCAGTATATGCTCTTGAGGATCAAAGACATGCTGGCCTGTCTGAGTGCTGCAAAGTGGTTCAGTGTGCTGGACTTGAGGAGTGGATATTACCAGATCCCCTTGAGTGAAGCTGACAAAGAAAAGATGGCATTTATATGTGCCCTGGGATTGTTCCAGTTTAAATGGATGCCCCAGAGCATATCGGGAGCCCCTGCAACCTTCCAGCGAGTCATGGAGAAGACGGTGGGGGATATGAACTTGCTTCAGGTATTGGTGTATCTGGATGACCTCATTGTGTTTGGACCCACCTTGGAAGAACATGAAGCAAGGCTACTGAAGGTGCTGGGCTGCCTGAAAGCTGAAGGGTTAAAACTTTCCTTGGACAAGTGCCAGTTCTGCAAGACATCTGTCAGCTATGTTGGACACATAGTCCCATGGATGGAGTAGCTACAGCTCCAGCTAAGATAGAGGTAGTGACCACCTAGCCAAGGTCCTAGACTGTGAGCACTCTGCGCTCATTCCTCGGGTTCTGTGGTTAATATCGGAGGTTCATGAAAGGCTATGCGAAAGTGAGCCACCCTTTAAATCAGCTTCTGTTTGGTTATCCTCCCTTGGGGAAGAAAGGGAGGGGCAAAAAGGAGAGGAGGGCTGAGAGTACCTTAGCCCATCAGAGTGCTTTGGACTAGGGTGGGATGTGAAATGTGAAGATGCCTTTCATCTGCTGAAGCAGCTGCTGACCCAGGTGCTGGTTCTGGCTTTTGAAGACCCCTGCTTGCCATATGTACTACATACGGACGCCAGCCGAGGGGGCTCAGGGAATGTCCTCTATCAGGATCAGAGCACTGGGATGAAACACATTGTGTTTGTCAGCCAGAGTCTGTCGCTCTCTGAGAAAAACTATCTCACGCACAAGTTGGAGTTTCTGGTGTTGAAATGGGCTGTGGTGGATGAGCTGAATGACTACCTCTACAGGGCCAAGTTTGAGGTGAGGAGAGACAATAATTCCTTAACATATCCAGACCTCGGTGAAATTGGATGCCACAGGCCATCAGTGGTTGACGGTGTTGTCAGCCTGAAGCAGGAACACTGATGCTGAGCTTGATCTGGTTTTGCGCATGAGTGGGACAAAGAGTGGGACAGCATTCCTTGTCCTGGGGCTGAAGGACATGTGTCAGCTTGCCATCACCGTGAAGGCAGATGAACAGCAGGGACAGATTGGGAGGTAGATCCATAAGGAGTTTCTGATGACGCCATTCCACAAGTTGTCTGTAACCTGACTGCTCTGAAGACAAACCAGTTGCCAGAATTGAGTCCTGGGGAAGTGGCAGCTGCTCAGCGAGATGACCCGGGCATCAGAACCGTTTGGTCAGCGGTCGAAAAAGGAGACATGGCTCAGGTGGAGAAGATGAAACACGCGTCGGTGCCTCCATTACTGAGAGAATGGCCCCCATTAGAACCAGGTCTTATACGGGGTCACGTCACCTCCAGACCGACCTCAGCATTCCCAGCTGGTCCTGCCGGAGAAGTGGCAGGGGATTGTTTTGAGGTCACTTCATAATGATTCTGGACATTTGGGGGTTGAAAAGATCTATAGATTGCTCAGAGACCAGTTTTACTGGCCCCGGATAAAATCAGAGGTCGAAGAATACTGCAAGCCACGCACTTGATGCGTACGGCGGAAGATGCCCCCTACGCGGGAAGTTCCTTCATCCCACTTGTAGGGTGCGGGGCCCCTGCATGTGGTGTATATGGATTTGGAGGCAATAGAAACCGATGCCAGCAACACGGCGAATGTCTTACTCATCACGGACCACTACATCAGATTTGCTTAGGCTTTTCCTGCCAAGGACCAGAGGGGTTCTATGGTGGCAAAAGTGCTATGGGAGAAGTACTTCATTCATTATGGTCTTCTCTGGCGGATACATTGCGATCAAGGACGGGATTTCAAGAGCAGACTCATCCATGAGTTACTGGGGCAGTCGAGAAGTCGAGGACTATGCCCTATCACCCACAGGGTGATCCCCAGCCACAGAGGCTTAATCGGACCTCGACACACTCGGGACCCTGGAGATCAACAAGAAGAACAAGTGGAGGCAACATATTGGGCATCGGGTTCACAGTTAAAACTGTAGCCGAAATGAAGCTACTGGGTACTCGCCATATTATCTGATGTTTGGGCGTGAGGCGAGGTTGCCCGTTGACCTTTGTTTTGGGAATGACGAGGGTGACTTACCTCCGAAGACGTATGAGAAAAGAGCTGAAAAGGGCTTATGAATTGGCTGGGGTCACAGCTGCCAAGCAGAATCAAGGGAATAAGAGGGGGTATGATCAAAAGGTGAGTTTCTCCCAACTCCTGCTGTGAGACCAAGTCCTCATATGGAATTTGGGGCTACCAGGGAAGCATAAGTTGGCTGACTGCTGGGCCACTACGCCCTATGTGGCGATAATGCCAAACCTACCAGTTTTCCGGGTGAAACCAAAGGAAGGGAATTGGCTAGTCAAGGTCCTCCATCAGAACCACCTTCTGCCTCTGGGACAAGAGGTGCAGGCTGACCCACAGCCCGACCTGGAGCCTGCACCTAGTAAGAGCACTCTGCAGCAATGTGGGACGACTGCAGGACCAACAGCAGTAGAAGTTAGGCTGGTCCCCGCCACTGAGTCGGAGGATGAGGACCTGGAGGAGTGGTATACGTTGCCTTCTGCTAATTCCCCACTGACTGAAGAACAGACTCCCAACCCTTCTCCTGCTGAGTCAGGTGAAATCGGGGGGTGGGGGTGGGTGCTATCTGTGGGCAGCCTGGATTGCAGCGGGACTCTGCAAGGGAGGAAGTGGTGTTTAGCCAAGGGACAGAGGGGTCTGAGTTGCAGCTGGCAAGAGTGATAGGCAGGGGGAAGCCTCGCCAGATAAACCAGAAGTATCCCCAGTAGTGTCGGAACATGAAGAGGTAGATGAGGGGGTACAGAGGTCTCACAGAATCAGGAGGCCACCTATGCAGCACCGGGGGAACAGAGTGTGGCCCCTATCATTTTAGGAAGTTATCTCACTGTCTATTTCACCTGGGTTGGACTTTGTGTTTTGCAGGAAGATTTGGCAAATTATCTCAAAGTCACGAGGACATGACTAAATTTGGTGGGGGGGATTCGCGGGCTTTTCTGTTCGGTGGAAGATGGAGAAAGAAGACTCCAGAACAAGAAAGTCGTAGACTGCAGGGCGGAGTGGACTTGGAAGGGGGCCAGGAGTCGGTGCCCGGGGGATATCGATGGAGAGCGAACAGACGGGAAACCAGTGAGCTCCAACATGTGCATTAGACTGTTTCATAACAGTAGGCCCTTTTTCTCTTTAGTTTTCTTTACTTACCCTATAGTCAAATTAAGAATTATAAAGGTCAATTGTTTAATCGCATATCGTGTACTCTTTGTTATTTCGTGGTAATGTTTTGTAACGGGAAAACATCACACAGCATCCACTCAAACAAGATTTCTCGAGTCTGGCCTGTCCGGAGGCTCTTCCCTGAGATTAACACTGCTGTCCGAAGCTGAGGGCGGGCTTGAAATGGGTTATCTTGTTAGGCCCAGTGGCTGGGTGACCCAGTTTGACTGGTTTGAATCAGTCAGTGTTGTGAAGAATAAAGTAAGTCAGTCAAGGGCACGAAGTTGAAGGAGAAGGCCATAAAACAATATTGCTTGTAACTCCAGACTACAAACGGAATCTGGATGTCAGTCAGATCTCCTTAAGCCAATGAACCTGAAATGTCAGAGATTGGTCAGATAAAGAAAAAAATAAAAATGAAAAATTTTTGGGAGCTCAGGTAGTGACAACTGTCCAGAAACCAGCCATTGCAGGTGAGGACGACCCACCCTGAACAGGTAGAAATTAGATCAGGACACGAGGAACACCCGGCCAGTATTAACTCCTTTCTTGGGTATAACTTATAATTATAGGAAAGATGTCAACAAAATAGAGAGAGTACAGAGGAGATTTACTACAATTTTACCTGGGTTTCCGCACCTAAGTTACAGAGAAAGGTTGAACAAGTTAGGTCTTTATTCTTTGGAGCATATAAGGTTGAGGGGGGACTTGATAGAGGTATTTAAAATTATGAGGGGAATAGATAGAGTTGACGTTGATAGGCTTTTTGCATTGAGAGTAGGGGAGATTCAAACAAGAGGACATGAGTTGAGAGTTAGGGGGCAAAAGTTTAGGGGTAACACGAGGGGGAATTTCTTTACTCAGAGAGTGGTAGCTGTGTGGAACGAGCTTCCAGTAGAAGTGGTAGAGGCAGGTTCAATATTGTCATTTAAAATAAAATTGGACAGGTATATGGACAGGAAAGGAATGGAGGGTTCTGGGCTGAGTGCAGGTCGGTGGGACTAGGTGAAAGTAAGCGTTCGGCATGGACTAGAAGGGCCGGGATGGCCTGTTTCCGTGCTGTAATTGTTATATATGGTTATACTTCTTCTATTCTTTGACTGTTCATTGAGGGTCAGGGGATACTTAACAGGTGTGCACACACGTGTTCAGTTGTGTAAATTCACATGCTTGTGAACTGAGCCTAACTGATCATTATTACTAAGGGGTAAACTGTGTAGCAGGATTTTATTTTTGGAATGAACAAGGATGAGAGATGACTTAATAGAATGCAAATGATAAGAAACATAGATTAAGAGAGGCACAGACTTCTTCCCCAGGACAAAAACGGGTAATACGATGGGGCATAATGGAAGAAAGTATAGCAGGGATGTCGGAGGTAGGATTTTTACACAGAGGGAAGTGGATGCATGGAATGTGCTGCCACAGTTGGGGGTAGAGGGAAATACATTAGAGGCATTTAAGAAACTCTTAGACACATGGATGATCAAAAAAATGGAGGGTTATGAGGGAAGGAAGGGTTGGACTGATGTTTGAGTATGTTAAAAGGCCGGCGCAGCATGGTGGGCAGAGGGGCATGCAGTGTGCAATAATGTTCTCTGTTAAGAACTGAAATTCTGAGGGCAGCACCAACACACACCAGACAGCCAGGTGTTTCTATTAATGCTTCAGATATTTCATAAATCCGTCATGGCTACCTATCTGCTAAATACTGTAAATCCAGATGGAGAGGCAAAGGTGTCATGTACTGGAGACACATCCCTGACTGAGGCTTGAATCACGCAGAGCTCTTCACTGCTGAACCTGGCACTCTACACCCAGCTCCTACAGGGCAAAACACTTCCAAGATGCAAGATCCATGATTGCTCAATGTGCAAAGGAGAGCAGAATCATTGTTACTCCACATCCGATGTAGCACAAAAACAGAACACAAAGAATATGAGGGGAAACTTCTTCACCCAGAGGGTGGTGAGAGTGGGGAACAAGCAACCAGAGCAAGCTCAATTTCAATGCTTAAGAGAAGTTTGGGTAGGTACATGGATGGTAGGGGTTTGGAGAGCTATGTTCTTGGTACAGCTCAAAGGGAGTAAGCAGATTCAGCATGGACTAGATGGGCCAAAGGGCCTGTTTCGGTGCTAAATTTTTTATGACTATGACTCTAGAGAGCAAAATAATACAAAAGTATAATAAATATAAATGTATAAGACAACCTATATACATGGATTAATAAGACGACACAAGGTACAGGTGAGTCTCTGCGTAAAGGCGACAGACAATAAATGATAGAGTGTAGTGGTTGGGGTGTGGAGGGGTGGGTGAGCGATGGAGATGTTGATCAGCCTTACAGCTTGGGGAACTGCTTTTGAGTCTGGTGGTCCTGGCATTGATTCTATGTAGCCTCCTCCCTGATGGGAGTGAGACAACCAGTCCACGAGCAGGGTGGGTGGGATCCTTTATGATGTCGCTGGTGCCCTTCCAGCACCTACCTGTATATATGTCTTTGGTGGCGGGTATACGGTTGCCAGTGAGGCGTTGGGCACTTTTAACTTCCCATTGTAGAGTCTTCCTGTACATAACAGTGCAATTTCCATACCATACAGTGATGTCGCTTTTTCGGATGCTCATCTGGACAAGGATGTGAATATCAATGAGCATAATCAAACATTTTTCAACCTCTTCAAAAAGAGGCATTGGTGAGCTATCCTGATTGTGTAAGCTGTGTTCTGGAACATGGGAGGCTGTGCGCATTCTCAGGAGTTTGAAGCTGCTCACGGTTTACACTACTGTGCCACATACAACATGAGGGATGTGCACTCTAGACTTTTCAGTACTCCGAAGACCATGACCGCCAGAGGGACACTCTGGGAAGTGCTCAGAATTTATGGCTGTCCAGATAAGCTGGTTACAATGATCAAGTTGTTTCATGTCTGGCAAAGTATCTATTGGAGGAGACATCAGCGAAGCCTTCACCATCAACCACGGGGTAAATCGGGAATGCGTTCTTGCTCCAACTTTGTTCACACTATATCTTGCTGCAGTTTTGGAAATAATGGACCATAACTTGGACAAAGGTGTGTACATCAGGTCTCGCTCAGATGGAAAATTGTTCAACCTGTCAAGACTCAAAGCCTCAACCAAATCAAGAGAGATTGTGTCAGAGAGCCTCTGTATGCAGACGACTCAGCCCTGGTTGCTACTGTTGTTAACGTGATTCAAGAAATTGTAGACTGCTTCTCGTTTGTTGCCACCCTTTTTGGCCTAAGAATCAATGTCTCCAAAACCAAACTTCTGTACCAGCCTCCTTCTCTGTGCAGTCCCAGTGAGATCCAACCACCAGTCATATTGGTGAATGGGGTGGCGCTGAAATGTTCTGACTCTTTCACACACTTGGGAAGCGCTGTGACCAACACTAACTCATCAGATCTGGAAGTTGACAGGAGAATTCAATCAGATACAAAAGTCTTTGCAGAAGCAACTTTGGTCTCACCACAACATTGAAATGGCAAAAAAGGTCAAAGTGTATAACACAGCTATTTTACCATCTCTGCCTTATTCAACTGAAACGATGACATTATATCAGAAGCATATCAAGAAATTGACCAAGACACAACTCAAGCATTTATGCCAAACGTTACGCATCAAGTGGCAAGAGAGGGCACCAGATCTGGAGGTGCTCAAACGTGACGGGACAGTCAGCGCAGAATCGCTCATCACAGCTTCTCAGCTGCGTTGGACTGGTCATGTCACAAGAATGGGCGATGATCGTTTACCCAAAGCCGTTTTCTACGGTGAGCTACCTGAAGGAAAGAGGAAGCGTGGTGGTCAGAAGCTGCGCTACAAAGATGAGCTCAGGCTCCATATGAAGAACACTGACATGAATGTCAACACCTGGGAGAAAGATGCTTTGGACAGAAGAAGTTGGCGCTGCATTGTCAAGAAATCAATCCCTGCTATCGAGGAGAAAAGGTCGAAGTAATATGAAGCAGGTCATGAATGCAGACATTCAGTGCTAGACCAGTCAAATCACAAATGCAACTGCTGTGGGAGACAGTGCCGATCCAGTGCTGATCTTGTGGCCCATAAACGTGCCTGCAGAGACTAAACTCTCAGCACAGTCAACAGCAAAATCAATGGACAGCGGAAGAAGACTCCAAAGACCTTCTCAAGGTCAGATGAGAAACAGATGTAACATCATCACCAGCTAATGGACTTGCCACCCCTGGATCACTTAAAATGAGGACAAAACACAATGGAAGGAGCTTAGTGCTTGAAATATCACTGACAGAAAAACACAGTGGTCATCACAAACAGTGGAAGGAGTGCCTAATATCTTAAAGCACACAACCAGCACCCTGTCTGCACCCCCACTACAGCTGAGAAGGAGACTGCAATTCCTTCATTCATCACTTGATCATGACTACTTCAGAAAGGATACAAGCCCAGGATCCCAAGAAAAGAAATTCAGCAGATGCTGAAAAACCAAAAGCAAAACAGACAAAATGATGGAGGAACTCAGCAGGCCAAGAAACATTTATGGAAAAGAGTGAACAGATGATATTTTGAACCGAGACTCAGTATTGGAGCCAGTAGTGAAAGGGAGAAGACAGAGTAAGAAGAGGGGAGAGGGGAATGAGAAGTACACGGTGATAGGTGATAAGTCTTCCTCTAGTATTTTGTATCTGCTTCCCCAGATCCCAAGAGATGGCCTGAGAAGATAATGCAATTAAAGAGACTGTCTGGTGAGATATAAAATCTTTCTTCAAAGCTACCAGTGATGTATGACTGAATGCACTGCAGGTTAACAGATAGTTAGATCTTCTTCAGTATGAAGATTATTTGCACGGATATAGAGAGCAGGAAGCTGATAACAAAACATGTCAAAAGGCAGTTGTGCAGACTGACGTCAGCACTGGGTATCCCTGAGATATAACACAGAGTAATGCCAAACGTTCAGACAGGATCTACATTGATACAACACAGAGTGATGGGGGACGGAAAAACTAGATATCCCTGAGATATAATAGAGTGATGGGTGGGGGGGGGTCAGATTGGATATCCCTGAGATATAATAGAGTGATGGGGGCAGTCAGATTGGATATTCCTGAGATATAATACAGAGTGATGGGGGATGGACAGATTGGATATCCCTGAGATATAATACAGAGTGATGGGGCACGGTCAGACTGGTTATCCCCGAGATATAATACAGAGTGATGGGGGAAGTAACAGATTGGATATCCCTGAGATATAATACAGAGTGTTGGGGGACGGTCAGACTGGATATCCCTGAGATATAATACAGAGTGATGGGGGCAGTCAGACTGGATATCCCTGAGATATAATACAGAGTGATGGGGGCGGTCAGACTGGATATCCCTGAGATATAATACAGAGTGATGGGGGATGGACAGACTGGATATCCCTGAGATATAATACAGAGTGATGGGGGCAGTCAGACTGGATATCCCTGAGATATAATACAGAGTGATGGGGACGGTCAGATTGGATATCCCTGAGATATAATACAGAGTGATGGGGGATGGACAGATTGGATATCCCTGTGATATAATACAGAGTGATGGGGAACGGACAGATTGGATATCCCTGAGATATAATACAGAGTGATGGGGGCAGTCAGACTGGATATCCCTGAGATATAATACAGAGTGATGGGGGATGGACAGATTGGATATCCCTGTGATATAATACAGAGTGATGGGGGACGGACAGATTGGATATCCCTGAGATATAATACAGAGTGATGGGGGATG
This sequence comes from Hypanus sabinus, assembly GCF_030144855.1. Lineage (NCBI taxonomy): Eukaryota > Metazoa > Chordata > Chondrichthyes > Myliobatiformes > Dasyatidae > Hypanus > Hypanus sabinus. The sequence goes on along the minus strand of NC_082716.1, from coordinate 99,697,752 downwards.
GACAGACTGGATATCCCTGAGATATAATACAGAGTGATGGGGGATGGACAGATTGGATATCCCTGAGATATAATACAGAGTGATGGGGACGGACAGATTGGATATCCCTGAGATATAATACAGAGTGATGGGGGCGGTCAGATTGGATATCCCTGAGATATAATACAGAGTGATGGGGGCGGTCAGACTGGATATCCCTGAGATATAATACAGAGTGATGGGGGCAGTCAGACTGGATATCCCTGAGATATAATACAGAGTGATGGGGGATGGACAGAGTGGATATCCCTGAGATATAATACAGAGTGATGGGGACGGACAGATTGGATATCCCTGAGATATAATACAGAGTGATGGGGGGCGGTCAGACTGGATATCCCTGAGATATAATACAGAGTGATGGGGGCAGTCAGACTGGATATCCCTGAGATATAATACAGAGTGATGGGGGACGGACAGATTGGATATCCCTGAGATATAATACAGAGTGATGGGGGATGGACAGATTGGATATCCCTGTGATATAATACAGAGTGATGGGGGACGGACAGATTGGATACCCCTGAGATATAATACAGAGTGATGGGGGCAGTCAGACTGGATATCCCTGAGATATAATACAGAGTGATGGGGGATGGACAGATTGGATATCCCTGAGATATAATACAGAGTGATGGGGGCGGTCAGACTGGATATCCCTGAGATATAATACAGAGTGATGGGGACGGTCAGATTGGATATCCCTGAGATATAATACAGAGTGATGGGGGATGGACAGATTGGATATCCCTGTGATATAATACAGAGTGATGGGGGACGGACAGATTGGATATCCCTGAGATATAATACAGAGTGATGGGGGCAGTCAGACTGGATATCCCTGAGATATAATACAGAGTGATGGGGGATGGACAGATTGGATATCCCTGTGATATAATACAGAGTGATGGGGGACGGACAGATTGGATATCCCTGAGATATAATACAGAGTGATGGGGGATGGACAGACTGGATATCCCTGAGATATAATACAGAGTGATGGGGGATGGACAGATTGGATATCCCTGAGATATAATACAGAGTGATGGGGGACGGACAGACGGGATATCCCTGAGATATAATACAGAGTAATGGGGACGGACAGATTGGATATCCCTGAGATATAATACAGGGTGATGGGGGGCGGTCAGATTGGATATCCCTGTGATATAATACAGAGTGATGGGGGACGGACAGACTGGATATCCCTGAGATATAATACAGAGTGATGGGGGATGGACAGACTGGATATCCCTGAGATATAATACAGAGTGATGGGGGCAGTCAGACTGGATATCCCTGAGATATAATACAGAGTGATGGGGGATGGACAGACTGGATATCCCTGAGATATAATACAGAGTGATGGGGGCAGTCAGACTGGATATCCCTGAGATATAATACAGAGTGATGGGGGATGGACAGATTGGATATCCCTGTGATATAATACAGAGTGATGGGGGACGGACAGATTGGATATCCCTGAGATATAATACAGAGTGATGGGGGATGGACAGATTGGATATCCCTGTGATATAATACAGAGTGATTGGGGACGGACAGATTGGATATCCCTGAGATATAATACAGAGTGATATAATACAGAGTGATGGGGGCAGTCAGACTGGATATCCCTGAGATATAATACAGAGTGATGGGGGACGGACAGATTGGATACCCCTGAGATATAATACAGAGTGATGGGGGCAGTCAGACTGGATATCCCTGAGATATAATACAGAGTGATGGGGGATGGACAGATTGGATATCCCTGAGATATAATACAGAGTGATGGGGGCGGTCAGACTGGATATCCCTGAGATATAATACAGAGTGATGGGGACGGTCAGATTGGATATCCCTGAGATATAATACAGAGTGATGGGGGATGGACAGATTGGATATCCCTGTGATATAATACAGAGTGATGGGGGACGGACAGATTGGATATCCCTGAGATATAATACAGAGTGATGGGGGCAGTCAGACTGGATATCCCTGAGATATAATACAGAGTGATGGGGGATGGACAGATTGGATATCCCTGTGATATAATACAGAGTGATGGGGGACGGACAGATTGGATATCCCTGAGATATAATACAGAGTGATGGGGGATGGACAGACTGGATATCCCTGAGATATAATACAGAGTGATGGGGGATGGACAGATTGGATATCCCTGAGATATAATACAGAGTGATGGGGGACGGACAGACGGGATATCCCTGAGATATAATACAGAGTAATGGGGACGGACAGATTGGATATCCCTGAGATATAATACAGGGTGATGGGGGGCGGTCAGATTGGATATCCCTGTGATATAATACAGAGTGATGGGGGACGGACAGACTGGATATCCCTGAGATATAATACAGAGTGATGGGGGATGGACAGACTGGATATCCCTGAGATATAATACAGAGTGATGGGGGCAGTCAGACTGGATATCCCTGAGATATAATACAGAGTGATGGGGGATGGACAGACTGGATATCCCTGAGATATAATACAGAGTGATGGGGGCAGTCAGACTGGATATCCCTGAGATATAATACAGAGTGATGGGGGATGGACAGATTGGATATCCCTGTGATATAATACAGAGTGATGGGGGACGGACAGATTGGATATCCCTGAGATATAATACAGAGTGATGGGGGATGGACAGATTGGATATCCCTGTGATATAATACAGAGTGATTGGGGACGGACAGATTGGATATCCCTGAGATATAATACAGAGTGATATAATACAGAGTGATGGGGGCAGTCAGACTGGATATCCCTGAGATATAATACAGAGTGATGGGGGATGGACAGACTGGATATCCCTGAGATATAATACAGAGTGATGGGGGCAGTCAGACTGGATATCCCTGAGATATAATACAGAGTGATGGGGATGGACAGATTGGATATCCCTGAGATATAATACAGAGTGATGGGGGACGGACAGACTGGATATCCCTGAGATATAATACAGAGTGATGGGGGCAGTCAGACTGGATATCCCTGAGATATAATACAGAGTGATGGGGGATGGACAGATTGGATATCCCTGAGATATAATACAGAGTGATGGGGGCGGTCAGACTGGATATCCCTGAGATATAATACAGAGTGATGGGGACGGTCAGATTGGATATCCCTGAGATATAATACAGAGTGATGGGGGATGGACAGATTGGATATCCCTGTGATATAATACAGAGTGATGGGGGACGGACAGATTGGATATCCCTGAGATATAATACAGAGTGATGGGGGCAGTCAGACTGGATATCCCTGAGATATAATACAGAGTGATGGGGGATGGACAGATTGGATATCCCTGTGATATAATACAGAGTGATGGGGGACGGACAGATTGGATATCCCTGAGATATAATACAGAGTGATGGGGGATGGACAGACTGGATATCCCTGAGATATAATACAGAGTGATGGGGGATGGACAGATTGGATATCCCTGAGATATAATACAGAGTGATGGGGGACGGACAGACGGGATATCCCTGAGATATAATACAGAGTAATGGGGACGGACAGATTGGATATCCCTGAGATATAATACAGGGTGATGGGGGGCGGTCAGATTGGATATCCCTGTGATATAATACAGAGTGATGGGGGACGGACAGACTGGATATCCCTGAGATATAATACAGAGTGATGGGGGATGGACAGACTGGATATCCCTGAGATATAATACAGAGTGATGGGGGCAGTCAGACTGGATATCCCTGAGATATAATACAGAGTGATGGGGGATGGACAGACTGGATATCCCTGAGATATAATACAGAGTGATGGGGGCAGTCAGACTGGATATCCCTGAGATATAATACAGAGTGATGGGGGATGGACAGATTGGATATCCCTGTGATATAATACAGAGTGATGGGGGACGGACAGATTGGATATCCCTGAGATATAATACAGAGTGATGGGGGATGGACAGATTGGATATCCCTGTGATATAATACAGAGTGATTGGGGACGGACAGATTGGATATCCCTGAGATATAATACAGAGTGATATAATACAGAGTGATGGGGGCAGTCAGACTGGATATCCCTGAGATATAATACAGAGTGATGGGGGATGGACAGACTGGATATCCCTGAGATATAATACAGAGTGATGGGGGCAGTCAGACTGGATATCCCTGAGATATAATACAGAGTGATGGGGATGGACAGATTGGATATCCCTGAGATATAATACAGAGTGATGGGGGACGGACAGACTGGATATCCCTGAGATATAATACAGAGTGATGGGGGATGGACAGACTGGATATCCCTGAGATATAATACAGAGTGATGGGGGCAGTCAGACTGGATATCCCTGAGATATAATACAGAGTGATGGGGGACGGACAGACTGGATATCCCTGAGATATAATACAGAGTGATGGGGGATGGACAGATTGGATATCCCTGTGATATAATACAGAGTGATGGGGGACGGACAGATTGGATATCCCTGAGATATAATACAGAGTGATGGGGGCAGTCAGACTGGATATCCCTGAGATATACGACAGAGTGATGGGGGATGGACAGACTGGATATCCCTGAGATATAATACAGAGTGATGGGGACGGACAGATTGGATATCCCTGAGATATAATACAGAGTGATGGGGGCGGTCAGACTGGATATCCCTGAGATATAATACAGAGTCATGGGGGCAGTCAGACTGGATATCCCTGAGATATAATACAGAGTGATGGGGGACGGACAGATTGGATATCCCTGAGATATAATACAGAGTGATGGGGGATGGACAGATTGGATATCCCTGTGATATAATACAGAGTGATGGGGGACGGACAGATTGGATATCCCTGAGATATAATACAGAGTGATGGGGGATGGACAGACTGGATATCCCTGAGATATAATACAGAGTGATGGGGGATGGACAGATTGGATATCCCTGAGATATAATACAGAGTGATGGGGGACGGACAGACTGGATATCCCTGAGATATAATACAGAGTGATGGGGACGGACAGATTGGATATCCCTGAGATATAATACAGAGTGATGGGGGGCGGTCAGATTGGATATCCCTGTGATATAATACAGAGCGATGGGGGACGGACAGATTGTATATCCCTGAGATATAATACAGAGTGATGGGGGACGGGCAGACTGGATATCCCTGAGATATAATACAGAGTGATGGGGACGGACAGATTGGATATCCCTGAGATATAATACAGAGTGATGGGGGCGGTCAGATTGGATATCCCTGAGATATAATACAGAGTGATGGGGGCGGTCAGACTGGATATCCCTGAGATATAATACAGAGTGATGGGGGACGGACAGATTGGATACCCCTGAGATATAAAACAGAGTGATGGGGGATGGACGGATTGGATATCCCTGAGATATAATACAGAGTGATGGGGGCAGTCAGACTGGATATCCCTGAGATATAATACAGAGTGATGGGGACGGTCAGATTGGATATCCCTGTGATATAATACAGAGTGATGGGGGACGGACAGATTGGATATCCCTGAGATATAATACAGAGTGATGGGGGCAGTCAGACTGGATATCCCTGAGATATAATACAGAGTGATGGGGGATGGACAGATTGGATATCCCTGTGATATAATACAGAGTGATGGGGGACGGACAGATTGGATATCCCTGAGATATAATACAGAGTGATGGGGGACGGACAGATTGGATATCCCTGAGATATAATACAGAGTGATGGGGGATGGACAGACTGGATATCCCTGAGATATAATACAGAGTGATGGGGGATGGACAGATTGGATATCCCTGAGATATAATACAGAGTGATGGGGGACGGACAGACGGGATATCCCTGAGATATAATACAGAGTAATGGGGACGGACAGATTGGATATCCCTGAGATATAATACAGGGTGATGGGGGGCGGTCAGATTGGATATCCCTGTGATATAATACAGAGTGATGGGGGACGGACAGACTGGATATCCCTGAGATATAATACAGAGTGATGGGGGATGGACAGACTGGATATCCCTGAGATATAATACAGAGTGATGGGGGCAGTCAGACTGGATATCCCTGAGATATAATACAGAGTGATGGGGGATGGACAGACTGGATATCCCTGAGATATAATACAGAGTGATGGGGGCAGTCAGACTGGATATCCCTGAGATATAATACAGAGTGATGGGGGATGGACAGATTGGATATCCCTGTGATATAATACAGAGTGATGGGGGACGGACAGATTGGATATCCCTGAGATATAATACAGAGTGATGGGGGATGGACAGATTGGATATCCCTGTGATATAATACAGAGTGATTGGGGACGGACAGATTGGATATCCCTGAGATATAATACAGAGTGATATAATACAGAGTGATGGGGGCAGTCAGACTGGATATCCCTGAGATATAATACAGAGTGATGGGGGATGGACAGACTGGATATCCCTGAGATATAATACAGAGTGATGGGGGCAGTCAGACTGGATATCCCTGAGATATAATACAGAGTGATGGGGATGGACAGATTGGATATCCCTGAGATATAATACAGAGTGATGGGGGACGGACAGACTGGATATCCCTGAGATATAATACAGAGTGATGGGGGATGGACAGACTGGATATCCCTGAGATATAATACAGAGTGATGGGGGCAGTCAGACTGGATATCCCTGAGATATAATACAGAGTGATGGGGGACGGACAGACTGGATATCCCTGAGATATAATACAGAGTGATGGGGGATGGACAGATTGGATATCCCTGTGATATAATACAGAGTGATGGGGGACGGACAGATTGGATATCCCTGAGATATAATACAGAGTGATGGGGGCAGTCAGACTGGATATCCCTGAGATATACGACAGAGTGATGGGGGATGGACAGACTGGATATCCCTGAGATATAATACAGAGTGATGGGGACGGACAGATTGGATATCCCTGAGATATAATACAGAGTGATGGGGGCGGTCAGACTGGATATCCCTGAGATATAATACAGAGTCATGGGGGCAGTCAGACTGGATATCCCTGAGATATAATACAGAGTGATGGGGGACGGACAGATTGGATATCCCTGAGATATAATACAGAGTGATGGGGGATGGACAGATTGGATATCCCTGTGATATAATACAGAGTGATGGGGGACGGACAGATTGGATATCCCTGAGATATAATACAGAGTGATGGGGGATGGACAGACTGGATATCCCTGAGATATAATACAGAGTGATGGGGGATGGACAGATTGGATATCCCTGAGATATAATACAGAGTGATGGGGGACGGACAGACTGGATATCCCTGAGATATAATACAGAGTGATGGGGACGGACAGATTGGATATCCCTGAGATATAATACAGAGTGATGGGGGGCGGTCAGATTGGATATCCCTGTGATATAATACAGAGCGATGGGGGACGGACAGATTGTATATCCCTGAGATATAATACAGAGTGATGGGGGACGGGCAGACTGGATATCCCTGAGATATAATACAGAGTGATGGGGACGGACAGATTGGATATCCCTGAGATATAATACAGAGTGATGGGGGCGGTCAGATTGGATATCCCTGAGATATAATACAGAGTGATGGGGGCGGTCAGACTGGATATCCCTGAGATATAATACAGAGTGATGGGGGACGGACAGATTGGATACCCCTGAGATATAAAACAGAGTGATGGGGGATGGACGGATTGGATATCCCTGAGATATAATACAGAGTGATGGGGGCAGTCAGACTGGATATCCCTGAGATATAATACAGAGTGATGGGGACGGTCAGATTGGATATCCCTGTGATATAATACAGAGTGATGGGGGACGGACAGATTGGATATCCCTGAGATATAATACAGAGTGATGGGGGCAGTCAGACTGGATATCCCTGAGATATAATACAGAGTGATGGGGGATGGACAGATTGGATATCCCTGTGATATAATACAGAGTGATGGGGGACGGACAGATTGGATATCCCTGAGATATAATACAGAGTGATGGGGGATGGACAGACTGGATATCCCTGAGATATAATACAGAGTGATGGGGGGGCGGTCAGATTGGATATCCCTGTGATATAATACAGAGTGATGGGGGACGGACAGATTGGATATCCCTGAGATATAATACAGAGTGATGGGGGACGGGCAGACTGGATATCCCTGAGATATAATACAGAGTGATGGGTACGGACAGATTGGATATCCCTGAGATATAATACAGAGTGATGGGGGCGGTCAGACTGGATATCCCTGAGATATAATACAGAGTGATGGGGGCAGTCAGACTGGATATCCCTGAGATATAATACAGAGTGATGGGGACGGACAGATTGGATATCCCTGAGATATAATACAGAGTGATGGGGGGCGGTCAGATTGGATATCCCTGTGATATAATACAGAGTGATGGGGGACGGACAGATTGGATATCCCTGAGATATAATACAAAGTGATGGGGGACGGGCAGACTGGATATCCCTGAGATATAAGACAGAGTGATGGGGACGGACAGATTGGATATCCCTGAGATATAATACAGAGTGATGGGGGCGGTCAGACTGGATATCCCTGAGATATAATACAGAGTGATGGGGGCCGTCAGACTGGATATCCCTGAGATATAATACAGAGTGATGGGGGACGGACAGACTGGATATCCGTGAGATATAATACAGAGTGATGGGGACGGACAGATTGGATATCCCTGAGATATAATACAGAGTGATGGGGGCGGTCAGACTGGATATCCCTGAGATATAATACAGAGTGATGGGGGCGGTCAGACTGGATATCCCTGAGATATAATACAGAGTGATGGGGGATGGATTGATTGGATATCCCCGAGATATAATACAGAGTGATGGGGGACGGTCCGATTGGATATCCCTGAGATATAATACAGAGTGATGGGGGCGGTCAGACTGGATATCCCTGAGGTATAATAGAGTGATGGGGGATGGACAGACTGGATATCCCTGAGATATAATACAGAGTGATGGGGGACGGACAGATTGGATACCCCTGAGATATAATACAGAGTGATGGGGGACGGACAGACTGGATATCCCTGAGATATAATACAGAGTGATGGGGGATGGTCAGACTGGATATCCCTGAGATATAATACAGAGTGATGGGGGACGGACAGATTGGATATCCATGAGATATAACACAGAGTGATGGGGGACGGACGGACTGGAAATCCCTGAGATATAATACAGAGTGATGGGGACAAACAGATTGGATATCCCTGAGATATAATACAGAGTGATGGGGGATGGACAGATTGGATATCCATGAGATATAATACAGAGTGATGGGGGACGGACAGACTGGATATCCCTGAGAAATAATACAGAGTGATGGGGGACGGACAGATTGGATATCGATGAGATATAATACAGAGTGATGGGGGCGGTCAGATTGGATATTCCTGAGATATAATACAGAGTGATGGGGGATGGACAGATTGGATATCCATGAGATATAATATAGAGTGATGGGGGACGGACAGACTGGATATCCCTGAGATATAATACAGAGTGATGGGGGGACGGACAGATTGGATATCCATGGGATATAATACAGAGTGATGGGGGCGGTCAGATTGGATATCCCTGAGATATAATACAGAGTGATGGGGACGGACAGATTGGATATCCCTGAGATATAATACAGAGTGATGGGGGACGGACAGACTGGAGATCCCTGAGATATAATACAGAGTGATGGGGACGGACAGATTGGATATCCCTGAGATATAATACAGAGTGATGGGGGACGGACAGATTGGATATCCCTGAGATATAATACAGAGTGATGGGGACGGACAGATTGGATATCCCTGAGATATAATACAGAGTGATGGGGGACGGACAGATTGGATATCCATGAGATATAATACAGAGTGATGGGGGACGGACAGACTGGATATCCCTGAGATATAATACAGAGTGATGGGGGATGGACAGATTGGATATCCATGAGATATAATACAGAGTGATGGGGGACGGACAGATTGGATATCCCTGACATATAATACAGAGTGATGGGGACGGACAGACTGGATATCCCTGAGATATAATACAGAGTGATGGGGGACGGTCAGACTGGATATCCCTGAGATATAATACAGATTGATGGGGGCGGTCAGATTGGATATCCCTGAGATATAATACAGAGTGATGGGGGATGGACAGATTGGATATCCCTGTGATATAATACAGAGTGATGGGGGACGGACAGATTGGATATCCCTGAGATATAATACAGAGTGATGGGGGCAGTCAGACTGGATATCCCTGAGATATAATACAGAGTGATGGGGGATGGACAGATTGGATATCCCTGAGATATAATACAGAGTGATGGGGACGGACAGATTGGATATCCCTGAGATATAATACAGAGTAATGGGGGGTGGTCAGATTGGATATCCCTGTGATATAATACAGAGTGATGGGGGACGGACAGATTGGATATCCCTGAGATATAATACAGAGTGATGGGGGACGGGCAGACTGGATATCCCTGAGATATAATACAGAGTGGTGGGGACGGACAGACTGGATATCCCTGAGATATAATACAGAGTGATGGGGGCAGTCAGACTGGATATCCCTGAGATATAATACAGAGTGATGGGGGACGGACAGACTGGATATCACTGAGATATAATACAGAGTGATGGGGGCGGTCAGACTGGATATCCCTGAGATATAATAAAGAGTGATGGGGGCGGTCAGACTGGATATCCCTGAGATATAATACAGAGTGATGGGGGATGGATTGATTGGATATCCCCGAGATATAATACAGAGTGATGGGGGACGGTCAGATTGGATATCCCTGAGATATAATACAGAGTGATGGGGGCGGTCAGACTGGATATCCCTAAGATATAATACAGAGTGATGGGGGACGGACAGACTGGATATCCCTGAGATATAATACAGAGTGATGGGGGACGGACAGATTGGATACCCCTGAGATATAATACAGAGTGATGGGGGACGGACAGACTGGATATCCCTGAGATATAATACAGAGTGATGGGGGATGGTCAGACTGGATATCCCTGAGATATAATACAGAGTGATGGGGGACGGACAGATTGGATATCCATGAGATATAATACAGAGTGATGGGGGACGGACAGACTGGAAATCCCTGAGATATAATGCAGAGTGATGGGGACAAACAGATTGGATATCCCTGAGATATAATACAGAGTGATGGGGACGGTCAGATTGGATATCCCTGAGATATAATACAGAGTGATGGGGATGGACAGATTGGATATCCCTGTGATATAATACAGAGTGATGGGGGACGGACAGATTGGATATCCCTGAGATATAATACAGAGTGATGGGGGCAGTCAGACTGGATATCCCTGAGATATAATACAGAGTGATGGGGGATGGACAGATTGGATATCCCTGTGATATAATACAGAGTGATGGGGGACGGACAGATTGGATATCCCTGAGATATAATACAGAGTGATGGGGGATGGACAGACTGGATATCCCTGAGATATAATACAGAGTGATGGGGGACGGACAGATTGGATATCCATGAGATATAATACAGAGTGATGGGGGACGGACAGACTGGATATCCCTGAGATATAATACAGAGTGATGGGGGACGGACAGATTGGATATCCGTGGGATATAATACAGAGTGTTGGGGGCGGTCAGATTGGATATCCCTGAGATATAATACAGAGTGATGGGGACGGACAGATTGGATATCCCTGAGATATAATACAGAGTGATGGGGGACGGACAGACTGGATATCCCTGACATATAATACAGAGTGATGGGGACGGACAGATTGGATATCCCTGAGAAATAATACAGAGTGATGGGGGACGGACAGATTGGATATCCCTGAGATATAATACAGAGTGATGGGGACTGACAGATTGGATATCCCTGAGATATAATACAGAGTAATGGGGGACGGACAGATTGGATATCCATGAGATATAATACAGAGTGATGGGGACGGACAGACTGGATATCCCTGAGATATAATACAGAGTGATGGGGGACGGACAGATTGGATATCCATGAGATATAATACAGAGTGATGGGGGACGGACAGATTGGATATCCCTGAGATATAATACAGAGTGATGGGGACGGACAGACTGGATATCCCTGAGATATAATACAGAGTGATGGGGGACGGTCAGACTGGATATCCCTGAGATATAATACAGATTGATGGGGGCGGTCAGATTGGATATCCCTGAGATATAATACAGAGTGATGGGGGACGGACAGATTGGATATCCCTGAGATATAATACAGAGTGATGGGGGGCGGTCAGATTGGATATCCCTGAGATATAATACAGAGTGATGGGGGCGGTCAGATTGGATATCCCTGAGATATAATACAGAGTGATGGGGGCGGTCAGATTGGATATCCCTGAGATATAATACAGAGCGATGGGGGACGGACAGATTGTATATCCCTGAGATATAATACAGAGTGATGGGGGACGGGCAGACTGGATATCCCTGAGATATAATACAGAGTGATGGGGACGGACAGATTGGATATCCCAGAGATATAATACAGAGTGATGGGGGCGGTCAGATTGGATATCCCTGAGATATAATACAGAGTGATGGGGGCGGTCAGACTGGATATCCCTGAGATATAATACAGAGTGATGGGGGCAGTCAGACTGGATATCCCTGAGATATAATACAGAGTGATGGGGGACGGACAGACTGGATATCCCTGAGATATAATACAGAGTGATGGGGACGGACAGATTGGATATCCCTGAGATATAATACAGAGTGATGGGGGCGGTCAGACTGGATATCCCTGAGATATAATACAGAGTGATGGGGACGGACAGATTGGATATCCCTGAGATATAATACAGAGTGATGGGGGACGGACAGACTGGATATCCCTGAGATATAATACAGAGTGATGGGGGCAGTCAGACTGGATATCCCTGAGATATAATACAGAGTGATGGGGGCGGTCAGACTGGATATCCCTGAGATATAATACAGAGTGATGGGGGACGGACAGACTGGATATCCCTGAGATATAATACAGAGTGATGGGGGATGGATTGATTGGATATCCCCGAGATATAATACAGAGTGATGGGGGACGGTCAGATTGGATATCCCTGAGATATAATACAGAGTGATGGGGGCGGTCAGACTGGATATCCCTGAGATATAATACAGAGTGATGGGGGATGGACAGACTGGATATCCCTGAGATATAATACAGAGTGATGGGGGACGGACAGATTGGATACCCCTGAGATATAATACAGAGTGATGGGGGATGGACAGATTGGATATCCCTGAGATATAATACAGAGTGATGGGGGCAGTCAGACTGGATATCCCTGAGATATAATACAGAGTGATGGGGACGGTCAGATTGGATATCCCTGAGATATAATACAGAGTGATGGGGGATGGACAGATTGGATATCACTGTGATATAATACAGAGTGATGGAGGACGGACAGATTGGATATCCCTGAGATATAATACAGAGTGATGGGGGCAGTCAGACTGGATATTCCTGAGATATAATACAGAGTGATGGGGGATGGACAGATTGGATATCCCTGTGATATAATACAGAGTGATGGGGGACGGACAGATTGGATATCCCTGAGATATAATACAGAGTGATGGGGGATGGACAGACTGGATATCCCTGAGATATAATACAGAGTGATTGGGGGGCGGTCAGATTGGATATCCCTGTGATATAATACAGAGTGATGGGGGACGGACAGATTGGATATCCCTGAGATATAATACAGAGTGATGGGGGACGGGCAGACTGGATATCCCTGAGATATAATACAGAGTGATGGGGACGGACAGATTGGATATCCCTGAGATATAATACAGAGTGATGGGGGCGGTCAGACTGGATATCCCTGAGATATAATACAGAGTGATGGGGGCAGTCAGACTGGATATCCCTGAGATATTATACAGAGTGATGGGGACGGACAGATTGGATATCCCTGAGATATAATACAGAGTGATGGGGGGCGGTCAGATTGGATATCCGTGTGATATAATACAGAGTGATGGGGGACGGACAGATTGGATATCCCTGAGCTATAATACAGAGTGATGGGGGACGGGCAGACTGGATATCCCTGAGATATAATACAGAGTGATGGGGACGGACAGATTGGATATCCCTGAGATATAATACAGAGGGCTGGGGGGGGGGGGGGGGGGCGGTCAGACTGGATATCCCTGAGATATAATACAGAGTGATGGGGGCAGTCAGACTGGATATCCCTGAGATATAATACAGAGTGATGGGGGATGGACAGACTGGATATCCCTGAGATATAATACAGAGTGATGGGGACGGACAGATTGGATATCCCTGAGATATAATACAGAGTGATGGGGGCGGTCAGACTGGATATCCCTGAGATATAATACAGAGTGATGGGGACGGTCAGATTGGATATCCCCGAGATATAATACAGAGTGATGGGGGACGGTCCGATTGGATATCCCTGAGATATAATACAGAGTGATGGGGACGGACAGATTGGATATCCCTGAGATATAATACAGAGTGATGGGGGGCGGTCAGACTGGATATCCCTGAGATATAATACAGAGTGATGGGGGCAGTCAGACTGGATATCCCTGAGATATAATACAGAGTGATGGGGGCGGTCAGACTGGATATCCCTGAGATATAATACAGAGTGATGGGGGACGGACAGACTGGATATCCCTGAGATATAATACAGAGTGATGGGGGATGGATTGATTGGATATCCCCGAGATATAATACAGAGTGATGGGGGACGGTCAGATTGGATATCCCTGAGATATAATACAGAGTGATGCGGGCGGTCAGACTGGATATCCCTGAGATATAATACAGAGTGATGGGGGATGGACAGACTGGATATCCCTGAGATATAATACAGAGTGATGGGGGACGGACAGATTGGATACCCCTGAGATATAATACAGAGTGATGGGGGATGGACAGATTGGATATCCCTGAGATATAATACAGAGTGATGGGGGCAGTCAGACTGGATATCCCTGAGATATAATATAGAGTGATGGGACGGTCAGATTGGATATCCCTGAGATATAATACAGAGTGATGGGGGATGGACAGATTGGATATCCCTGTGATATAATACAGAGTGATGGGGGACGGACAGATTGGATATCCCTGAGATATAATACAGAGTGATGGGGGGCGGTCAGATTGGATATCCCTGTGATATAATACAGAGTGATGGGGGACGGACAGATTGGATATCCCTGAGATATAATACAGAGTGATGGGGGACGGGCAGACTGGATATCCCTGAGATATAATACAGAGTGATGGGGACGGACAGATTGGATATCCCTGAGATATAATACAGAGTGATGGGGGAGGTCAGACTGGATATCCCTGAGATATAATACAGAGTGATGGGGGCAGTCAGACTGGATATCCCTGAGATATAATACAGAGTGATGGGGACGGACAGATTGGATATCCCTGAGATATAATACAGAGTGATGGGGGGCGGTCAGATTGGATATCCGTGTGATATAATACAGAGTGATGGGGGACGGACAGATTGGATATCCCTGAGATATAATACAGAGTGATGGGGGACGGGCAGACTGGATATCCCTGAGATATAATACAGAGTGATGGGGACGGACAGATTGGATATCCCTGAGATATAATACAGAGTGCTGGGGGCGGTCAGAGTGGATATCCCTGAGATATAATACAGAGTGATGGGGGCAGTCAGACTGGATATCCCTGAGATATAATACAGAGTGATGGGGACGGTCAGATTGGATATCCCCGAGATATAATACAGAGTGATGGGGGGACGGTCCGATTGGATATCCCTGAGATATAATACAGAGTGATGGGGACGGACAGATTGGATATCCCTGAGATATAATACAGAGTGATGGGGGCGGTCAGACTGGATATCCCTGAGATATAATACAGAGTGATGGGGGCAGTCAGACTGGATATCCCTGAGATATAATACAGAGTGATGGGGGCGGTCAGACTGGATATCCCTGAGATATAATACAGAGTGATGGGGGACGGACAGACTGGATATCCCTGAGATATAATACAGAGTGATGGGGGATGGATTGATTGGATATCCCCGAGATATAATACAGAGTGATGGGGGACGGTCAGATTGGATATCCCTGAGATATAATACAGAGTGATGGGGGCGGTCAGACTGGATATCCCTGAGATATAATACAGAGTGATGGGGGACGGACAGATTGGATACCCCTGAGATATAATACAGAGTGATGGGGGATGGACAGATTGGATATCCCTGAGATATAATACAGAGTGATGGGGGCAGTCAGACTGGATATCCCTGAGATATAATACAGAGTGATGGGGACGGTCAGATTGGATATCCCTGAGATATAATACAGAGTGATGGGGGATGGACAGATTGGATATCCCTGTGATATAATACAGAGTGATGGGGGACGGACAGATTGGATATCCCTGAGATATAATACAGAGTGATGGGGGCAGTCAGACTGGATATCCCTGAGATATAATACAGAGTGATGGGGGATGGACAGATTGGATATCCCTGTGATATAATACAGAGTGATGGGGGACGGACAGATTGGATATCCCTGAGATATAATACAGAGTGATGGGGGATGGACAGACTGGATATCCCTGAGATATAATACAGAGTGATGGGGGGCGGTCAGATTGGATATCCCTGTGATATAATACAGAGTGATGGGGGACGGACAGATTGGATATCCCTGAGATATAATACAGAGTGATGGGGGACGGGCAGACTGGATATCCCTGAGATATAATACAGAGTGATGGGGACGGACAGATTGGATATCCCTGAGATATAATACAGAGTGATGGGGGCGGTCAGACTGGATATCCCTGAGATATAATACAGAGTGATGGGGGCAGTCAGACTGGATATCCCTGAGATATAATACAGAGTGATGGGGACGGACAGATTGGATATCCCTGAGATATAATACAGAGTGATGGGGGGCGGTCAGATTGGATATCCCTGTGATATAATACAGAGTGATGGGGGACGGACAGATTGGATATCCCTGAGATATAATACAGAGTGATGGGGGACGGGCAGACTGGATATCC